>NC_061862.1:102650386-102950386 GCF_907164915.1 Impatiens glandulifera | reverse complement strand
AAATAAAAAGGAAAAAAATGAAATTACCTATACCATCTTGCTCTGGAGAATCTAGTAAAATATCTGAATCAGAAGGTAAAAAAAGAGAACAGAATAATTCAAAATTCATTTCTTTTTAAAATGGGTTAATCATATTTTTTTAAATTTGGACTGAACCCAACCAACCCCATTTAGATGCAAAACAAATAATCTAGAGATAAATAAAAATAAATAAATAAATAAAATTACCTATATCATCTTGCTCTGGAGAATCTAGTAAAATATCTGAATCAGAAGGTAGAAAAGGAGAACCAGGATAATTTCCCAAAGCTCCTAAATCTGCAAATAAATAATTTCACACATAACTCTTATAAATTCAAAAAGCTGCTGGAAATCAAGGCTGAATTCTTACCTCCCAAGTTCGATAGATCAGCTGTTAGATCAGACAGGCTGAAGTTCCATGGCATCTGAGCCAATGATCTGAGCGATTCTCTAGAATTTCCGGCCCCATTATCAGGATGGAGCTGCAATCCTACTGAACTAGCCACATCAGAAGTAAATGCAGTATCAAGAACAGACGTATCCACCCCTATTCCTGACATATCAGATGCAGTGAATGGAAAATGACCACTGGATGTTACTGAAGTAGGACTCAAGGGCATTTCTGACATTGCACTGCTTGGTATAATAGCATTTGTTACATCTTGTGCATTGCAATCCATCGCCATAGTACTGCACCACCAAAAGAGATGTTTTTTTTAATGTATTAGGGTTGGAATTACATGAACCAATTCACAAGAAGCTTACAACTCAAATGGTAAGAATAGGTGTCTAAGAGACCAAAGGTTACGGGTTCGATTTCACCTTATAACGTCTTAAGTTGAAGAGGGAGTCATGCTAGCTTCCTAAATTTATAGAAGAAGAAAAAGCAAGCTTACAACCCTACTACTAACCATTGGATAGAGGAATATGTGGAAGTCCTCTAGATATCGAGGGATTGAAGGCTTGATAAAAATGTTTATTAATCTTATCTAAAATTTATACTATACTTTATAAAAGGTAAATCCTGCTCTATCCAGGTCCTTTTTGGTTTTTAGGTAGCTTGAGAGTTTTTTTCTATCTGTTAGAGCAATTTTGTAGTTCCAACCGATTCATTAATAAAATTTCTCTAACAGGCTTTTCTCTATCAAAACAAAAAATTAAAAGTAGTAGTTACTTAGGTTGTTAATAGCCGTCTATTAACTTCCTTGTTTTCTTGAATAGTTTTGAATATGAAGTTTATTCAATCAAAAATATGGCCTTGTTTGATAATAAAATACCCTTCATTATCAATCAAATCATCCAAATCACCAACTAAAATACCCTTTACTCTATTTTTTCTTTTGAACATTTTAAAATATTAAATACAAATGATATTTTAGTCATTTAACCCAAATAATGCAACTATTCATCAATGATTTATTTTTTAAAAACAAAACTACATCAAACAACCCCATACTTCGAGTTTCATTTACCATCCTCAAATTTTCACATGGTAGCTTCGTCAAGCCCACTACGCTCCTCCTTATGGAGGGGAGGTAAAAAAATTGCACATCTTCTAGAAGAATGTCAAGATTTCAAGCCTAATCTGCCTTATATAGTAGTTTTACAGAAAACAAGAAAAGTAACTCCAGTTAACAAATTAACCGCCCCTAATAAATGCAATGGTTCTTGAAGATTTCCAATTATTAATTTTGAAAAAGTGATAGAATTTCCAGTTATTATTTTCCCAAAGTTGCCTAGAAATAAAAAAACCAAGAGCATATGAACAGATTCCTTCTTGACACAGTAAAAGCATGTCCGGTAATGAATAAGTGCAAAGAAATAGACATAACAATTATGAGAAAGCATTCTTACTCATTCATAGAATTCATTCGAATTGGATGGAAGTTGCATGGTGCAGGAACTCCATTTACCACATGACAACTGGATAATCCACTGCCCATAGAGTCAAGATGAGGTTGCCCAGGTACTGGAACTGGTGGTTGATGTAGAACAGGGTATCCCATGGGTAAATTGTTAACTGCACTGAAAATAAGCTGAGATCAACAACAATGTATGATAAGAAAAAGCAGCCTCATCTAACTGAACAAAAGAAAAAAGAAAAATAGGCACATTTAGAAGAAGGTGAATCTAACTGGAACTGTTGATGAACTGGTTTTGTGCGAGGAGAGGGGTGATTCATGGAAGTGTATTGTGGAGAGAAATTCATTGCTTGTCACAAGTCTTGCTTGAGATTCCTTAAGAGTTGAAGTAAAATTGATTAGTAGCAGGCTGTTTGGTCGGCTAAGGTTATTCCTAGGAATCAAATCCTTTTGTGGCTTGCTTTTCATAACAAGGATAAACTGAGCAGGTACATGCAAATTGCTAACACTGATTGCTTGTTGTGTTGCAATGATTTGGAAACTCGCAGTCATGTTCTTTGTGAGGTGTTCTTTCTAATTGAATGATGGTGACTAATGAGCCGAAGAAATGGGATGATATCAAAGTGGTTTATCAGATGACATGAAAGAAAAGTTTCTTCACGGATCTGTTCAAATGTTATTTTGGTGTTTTGGTATATGAACTTTAGAGAAAGGAATGCAAGAGTTTTTCAAAAGCCAAGGATGAATGAGGATGTAGTTTGGAAAGCTATCAATTCAAGTGGTCTTTCAGTGCTTAGAAGATGGAGAGGGATTACAAATACTCTCACTAGAATTGACTCCTCTGTAAAAAATGGGGGATTAAGAGCAATGAAATTATGAAGACCAACAATCATCATGTAAGCTGAATGTTTGTTTGAGTTTGTTTATGCTTATGCTTGTAATTGAGGTCAAAGCATGATTTGAACCCTGACTTTTTTTGTTGTTATTTTCTTAAGAAACGAGAAGAATCTTCCAAAACAGCCAAACAAAAGTTCAAGCCAAAGAATACCAGTACCGCACTCTATTGCAGTATGTTGAACAGTAATCAAATAAATAAATAATAAAAGAATCTTGATAGCTTCTGAGAAATGCTTCAATTAAAGCCCGACACCATAAGACGCCATATCATTACATTGCTTGAAATGAAAGAGATCCAACCATACCCACTACAAGTTCATAAATTCTTAAGGTCAAAAGATCTGAAGCGATAATTTACCTGGCATTGGATGGATTCCATTTTGAATGGGGGCCAGAGGAACCTTTGGAGGCATTGGATATTTCATCATATGATACTGGTGCTGGAGCAGATGATTGAACATGATAATCTGTTTCTTCAATTTTAATCTTATGTAGTATGCCCTGAAAAATTCAGCATTTTCTTCTTCCAGTTTTTGCCACACTGCATTTGATTTTAAAACATGTAATCAGCTAAAACTACTAGTGTATGCAGGGCCGGTTATGGGGTGAGGCCACATAGACAGCCGCCACCCCCCTCCCCTGGGCACCCTAAAAATATAATTTTAAAAATGAACTAACAAGGTTTGAACCTAGGACCATAATATACATTAACATAACATTTAACCAACTAAACTAGATTACTTTTGTTAATTACAATACAAAACTATTATATATGTTTTCAATATAACATATAAAAAATAAGAACAATTCTTCTTTTTTCGCTTAGGGCAGCCCAAATTTTGGGACAAGTACTGAGTGTATGGCTGCAGAAAAATGAGTACTGTTGTATTGACTCAAATGAATTTTGCTATGCTACTAAAGGACTTAAGATGACACATATTCCATCATTTTCACACCAATCTTTCTAGGATATAAAAAGGACATAGGTATTTTAATATAAAGAATTCATTTGCTCAAAAAATATTAATTAAAAAAAGGACATAGGTATGTCTAGTAAATGGAAGTTGTAAAAATGGTAATTGTTGACAAACACCTGAACCAGGCTTTGGAATGACGAACGTAAAAACCACTGGATTTCTTTCAGACTAGGGTTTTTTTCCTGGAAGAGGCTAACACAACTTCCCACTTCAATTCAAGGTGCTTTCAGTGGGAATCAAACATAACTTCCCACTATCGATTTTAAGTATTTCATAAAACGTATTTAGCTAGAAAGAACTTGCAAAAGATAAATGCTCTCACCCAAAGTTGTAAAACCAGGATCTATCCTAGCCCTACTCAAGAGAGTTTTTACCACCTCATCTCTGTTCATGTACAACTGTAAACACCGCTCTATCAAATTCTGGACCTGCACCAAATCATCAAAGAATAAATGTAACTTTAAGTAAAATACTGAGAAGAGACAAGTTGCTCTAATGGAATCACCTAACCATATTTCCCAGAAAATAAGTAATGCTCTAACTAGAACCAACTCTTACAAGTTCTATATCTTCACGTGAAACCTTTCTGTTCTCGCTGCTTGAAACAGAAACAGAGCATGAGTCTACTACTGGAGCTTCTGTTGGATTATTCAGCAGATCACCATGGGACTCGTGTGACATTTGAGTTGATGATTGTGTTTCAGGTGTATTATGAAAATCCTGTACAACCTTACCAAAATTATTCAAGCTGACCCACAACAAAGACACACACAAAAAGAGAGAAACCATATAGAACTTTAATGGATAAGGAAATTTCTCCAGGAAGTAAAAGAAAAGGAAACCATATGATGTCTTGAAAGATATAATTGTGGCCTTAAGGATCTAAGAGCAAAAGCAGCAAACATGAAGTGATGATAACAACAAAAGAGCACCTGTTTACTCTTCATCTTGCTTAAACTATAGTTGCCAGCTTCATCAATAGGAAATTCTGCTAAGAGAAAAACAAAAATGATGTATAAATGGAAGCAACTAGAAATGGGGAGCACACCAAAAACATAAACTAGAGTAAATCAAATAGAGATTAGCCAGTAAGCAAAACCAATAATAATAAAAAAAAAAACAGTAGCTCAATAGGATAATGGTTATCAACAAACCATTAATGATTCTAGAACCCAACAAATGGAAGCATTAACATAATGCTGAAATGTTTCAACTTTCCTTATAGCAGAAAATCTCCAGCAGTCTCTAAAAGCTAATTGTTCTTAGAAGACCTCATAGATTCACATATTTTTCCATACTATTTACCAAACTTCATAATCCTAATGGAAAATAATCCAAAGAAACTAAAAAGAGCACCCTTCACAACTTCAATTAAACAAAAAAAAAAATACTAAAATTCAAATACTGCACCTTATACTGAGAGAGTTTAACACAATTGATAGTATTTGAAACTCACAACACTAATTGAAAAGAATCCAAAGAAATCGATTCCTTCTAATACAAAAAGAAACAAGCTCTAGATTCAAACTTTTTCCAACAAATTCATAGAAAGAAGTTGTACATGAGTTTTTCAAGTTAAGTTCCATTAAAAAACCTATAACATGAATTTTTGCAGCAAGATAATAAGATCTAGCAATAAAGCAACTTAGAAAACCTACAACACGATTAACTTAAAACCTAGCTACGATGAGCTTCGGATTCAACAGGAACGTACTATCACGAAACGAACTACACAGAAATTAGGTATAATAAGAACGTACATATTCCAAAATGAAGTTTGATCTTCCTTCGAGTGTTGGATTCAAATTCTGCAATGAAGAAAAGCTGCATTTAGTTTCACGCACATGTATGTATATACATATATATGTATGTATGTATATATAGAGAGAGAGAAAGAGAGAGAGAAAGGTATCAGTATTTACAGTAATGAGATATGGAGAAATCCGTGGAGCACGCATCCATTGAGACGGGCTTTGTAGACAATGAAGTATGAAATACTTTACAGACAGAAATGGAAGAGACTGTGAAGACGGTAGACTGAAGAGGACAGAGTAGAGAGAGAAAAGAAAGGGCAAAAATAATCAAAACCAGACGCCTACATCTAGCGGTTTCTTTTCATTTCTTCTAGATTTTTTTTTTACTTTTTTTTACGGCTTTCATATATTATATCTAACTCGACTGACTATCAAAATTTACGCTCGAACTCTACTGAGTATCAAAATTTACGCTCGAACTCTATTGAGTATCAAAATTTACACTCGAAATCGGTTCTATTTGAATCACCGATTTACAAGAAATAAAAAGAAAATTTGTTAATTTTTCATCGAATTACATTGCATCATATAATTCTTCTAAAATTTTCTCAATCACAATTTCTTCTCCCAATCAAACAATATATATTGTTTGATACATATGTTTGGATGATTTAATTAGAATTGACATTGACATTTTCAAATTAATATGTTTAAAAAAAATTATGAATTGGTAATAAAAATAATTATAATATATATTATTAAAATATTTGTTTGACACCGTCAATTAGGAATTTAGGATAGTTCAAGTATCAATAACTTTTGTTTAAATGCCAATTCTTATGAAAAAAAATATCAGTTCCACAAGTTAACTTTCTAAATTAAAAAAACAAAATTCTGATTCAGTATATAACTTCTAAATTAAAAAATATTAGTTTAAAATATTAAAATATTAAGTTACTAAACTAAAATATATAAATATATATTGATTCTACCTTTAATTTTTTAAACTAAAAATAATAATTATCTATTTAACTTAACAGTGTTAGATGATAAAATAATAAAATATTTTTATTTAGAAAACATATAAATAAATTTACTAAAAAAAATAAATTTGAGAATTATAAAACACAGAATTCTATTTTAATTCTAATTTTAATTCTTAATTTTAAATATTTTCAATCCTAGAAAATGGATCCCTAATTCTAATTCCATAGTTACCAAACACTCCTTTAATATTTTTATAAAGTTAATTTTTATATTAAAAGTTAGTATTTTTTATATATAAAAGTTTATTATATATATATATATATATATATATATATATATATATATATATATATATATAATTTTAGAATATTCTTTTACAAATTAATAATTTAATATATTAAAATTTATATAATTATAAAGAAATAACTAAAAATATATAAATATATTAAATTGTGATATTTTGTATTTATAAGTTTGTTTAGTTAGAGATGAAGATTACGTTGATCTATCACAAAGTTTGGTGGTATCTTGAGCAGAATTTTTTTTTCTTTGTCTCTTATGTAATATTGAAAACATATAATGGTTACAATTTTGTATTATAATAAAAAATATAATAATTTATTTTAGTTGGTTAAATAAAAAATAAAAAAGTAATCCAAACAAGATAATTTGAATTAAAATTGAGCTTTAAATTATAATCTGTGTGATAATTTAATTGATAAATTGTGTGACAATTCAAATGATAATTAAGGCGAATTTGATGTAAATTAGTATTTATAATTCAATTGTGATATATACATGTGTATTTATATTTGTATTTGGATCAGAAATATAAAATTATTTTTAGAATGATAGTTAAATGTTATAATAAAATAAAAACACAACAATTATATTAGTATCTATTTCTTATTCTTTTTAAATGTTGACTATGTTATTAATTTGTTATTGATTTAAATTATATTTGTTTTATTGAAGAAAAATGATATTATTATCACATGGTGGGACTCCCGAAATCTAATAATCCAATCCAGCAGATCTCTTGGCCCGCTAATGTATTCTTAAAAATTGGACCATTTTTTAAACATTATTATCATTAATATTTTTAAATAAAATAAAATTATTTTTAATTATAATTATTTTATATTTAATTTATGAAGCTAGCAAATTACTCAAGTCATATCTCACTCTAATTAAGAAATTTCAAATGAAAGTGAGCTATTATAGTGTGTGTTTAATACAAATAAATAAATTCATGTATTATAAAGATAAAATTTAATTATATATTTTTTTAAAAAAAGTTTTTTATTATTAATTTTTATCATATTAATGATAATATGATATAGATTATAAATATTTTAATAATAATGTACCCTTCAAACGTCTTAAATAAAATAAAAATAATGAGTAGAGTGATGTTATCTTCCTAAATATAAATATAAATATATATATATATATATATATATATATATATATATATATATATATATATATATATATATATATATAAGGGTTGAATCTCATAACTAAGTTATATATTTTTTTATGAGAAAATTCACTTACTCTATTATTATTGTTCATTCTCGTCACTTACCTAATATTTGTTCACTATTTTATCCTTCACATTATCAGCTATAAAATAACCTACATTCTTGGGACTTGCTATCTAAAGGTTTGAAAATATTGAATCTTTGTGACATGTAAGTATTTTACTAGACTCTTAAGCTTTGTGTTACTAAAATAATCTTTGAGTGATTACTCGCATTCACCATGTTCCCATTTCTTTTGTCATCGTGTACTCAAGCTCTTTGCATAAATTTTGACAAGGAAAACTATTTGTATAGTACAAAATTGCTTGGGAGGTCATTGTCATCCTAAAGAGAGCCCAACTTTGATAAAACTCTCAAATGACCTATTTAAAATGAGATTTACAAACTCAGTTATTGTGATATGGTCCTTTAGAACTCTCCATGGACAATTGAAGAAAATATCATGCTCGTTAAAGAATGTCTAGACGATTCGCTTGTCGATGAACTCGACTTCACATTTAACCTAATAACCCTTCATATTCCTACCTTTGCCTACTACTCTAAAAAACCACTACAGCCAAAGTAGATTGAACCACGTACAAAGCATGCGTCGAGTAGATTGAACCTCAATGTGATGGATTTAAGTTCCATATAATATTTGGATCACTTCCTCAAATGTAGAGTTATCATTGATATAACAAAACCACTATGTCAAGGCTTCTTTCTTGCGAGAAAAACCTCCTCAATTGATAGTTTCAATTCTCCTATGAGCGTTTGGGTGATTTTTGTTTTGTGTGTGGACGTTTAGACCATGTTGCAATCAATTGTGAAAGTGCTAGACAAGATATGAAAAAGAATTGGTATGGTTTAAGGTTGCGTTCATAATGGTTTGGAAATCTTCTAGTGTCCTTTTTTAAAGTGTAACTATCGAGGTACTCACTCTTAGTGCAACGGCTGAAACGACTGTAATAATTGAGGGAAATAATACTCAAAATTACGCTAAATAGACAATCAAATTAATGGGATGATAAATATTATCACACTCATTTGCCATGCAAATGGATTACCACAACTTGTGCCTTCCTCTCAGTGGATCTAAAAAAACAACTACCACATTTATTGGAATATCATCCTCTAAGCCAATCCACGATGCACCCCACCCCACAGAACCTAATTTAATCCAACTTACCTTAGACCCCTCCCTAAGTACACTAATTTCACCAACTCAACTTACTATAAACTCTTCCACAAACTCACTAACATCACATGTCACACTCATACAACAAGATCCCAGAGTAATGACAATACTAACCTCTTTAGCACCCCTACCTAGTATTTATCTTCATCCTCAACCCACACCTAATATTACCGTCTATTACATTGTGGAGGAACCTAAGAGCACATCAAATATAAGATTAGAGTGTCCAATTGAGATACTCTCGGACCACAACTATATTGGCCTAGGGAGAGGATCACTCACAAAACTTGGAGAAATATTTCTATAAATTCTTTAATATCTTAAAAGCAATTACAAGAGTTACTATCTTTCTCTTATTTTCTTATTTAATAAAATTTTTTGTAAATATTTTGTTTCCCTCATTCTCATTGCAAATATTTATTTCCTCATTAATACAAATCTTTTGTTTCCATATTATTACAAATCTTTCATTTCTTTGTAACAGTTGTAACGGCCAGGAGTAATGCAACATTCTCTCCCTTAGTCCTGACGTGGTTCGAGATCACGAACACCGGCCAGGTGTCACATCATCACCAGTTTTGATGCTGGCAAAACCTTTGTAAGTATGTCGGCCTTCTATTCATCCATTCAAACAAACTCTACTTTGATTTGACTTCCTTCACCACACTCTCGAATGAAATGATATTTCGTGTCTATATGTTTGCTACGACTATGAAAAAGTGGGTTTTTTATGAGTGCAAGTGCGGACTTGTTGTCGACGTAAAGATTCACTACCTTATGTTTTGAACCACTTAATTCAAACAACAATGATTTCAACCAAAGTGCTTGACACGTTGCCGCTGCCGCAGCCATGAACTCTACTTCACATGAGGACAATGTCATTGTCTTCTGTTTCTGGGAATTTCACGAAACAAGACTATCATTAATGTAAAACGCCATGTCCCCTATACTTTTCCGATCATCTAGGTCACCTACGAGATCACGGTTAGAGTAACCCACCATTTCCTCGTCACCATCTCCTTTCCGAAACACTATACCTAAGTGTATAATGCCTTGAAGATATCGAAACACCTGCTTCATTCCACTGTGATGTATCTCAGTTGGCCTCTCCATGAATCTGTTGACAACACCAACAGCATAAGAAAGATCTGGCCTTGTATGAAATATATAGCGCAGACAACTAATGACTCTTCGATATTCAGTTGCATCAATCGGTTGTCCTTCGGGATCCTTATAGAGTTGAGTCTATGCTCCATTAGTGTCTTTTTTGAGTTACAATCAAGCATTCCAAATTGGTTCAACACTTTTTTGGCATATGTTGTCTGCTTGATCGAGACACCTCATTCGAACTAATCTACCTCGATTCTAAGATAGTATGAAAGCAATCTGAGATCACTCATCTCAAACTCCCCTATTATCTGCTTCTTGAAAAGTTCGACACCTTTTGGATCATCACCTATTTAAATAAGATCATCCACGTAAATACCAACAATAATTCGGGTATTAGCGTTGCCTCTTGTGTACACCGCTTGCTCATGTATACACTTTACGAAGCAGATTTTCTTCAAGCTTTTGTCCAACTTTAGATTCCACGCACGAAGAGCTTGTCTTATACCATACAACTCATTTTTAATTTAAGCACCATATTTTGCTTCCATGTGGCTTTAAATCCTTTTGGTTGAGTCACGTACACTTCATCTTCTAGTTCTCCATTGAGAAAAGCTGACTTTACATCGAGATGATGTATTTTTCAACCACAATTAGTTGTCAAGACAATAATGACTCGAATTGTATCCATTCGAGCGACTGGAGCGAAGGTTTCTTCAAAGTCAATGCCTTGTCATTGCACATATCCCTTTGTAGCTAAACGAGCTTTGTGTTGGATCACCTCACTATTTGAGTTTTTCTTGAGCTTAAATACCCATTTGAGTCCAATTACCTTGTGTTCGACTGGAAATGGGACGAGAGACCACTCTCATTCTTCTCGATGGCTTCAATTTCTTTAGTCATTGCTTCTTCCTATTGTGGTTGTCCAGCCGCTTTATTGTAGCAAGACGACTCCTCTGTCAGTGTTAACATCAACTCTTCAAAATCAAGTGTCACTCAAGGTGCTTCTTCTAAGATATCGATCATGTTCCTATATTGAACAGGTCCTTCATCACTCCCAATGTGTCCACCTAACCATGGAGTGGGTAGACCATTTCCTCGGTTTGTTTGTTTAGTCACTTGCTCGAGCTGTGAAGGATTCGAGACAACTTGTTGAAACATTCATGAAGTAGACTTCCCTCTTGTCGATCCACTCTCGAATGGGATCATTCGAATTCTAACATGCTCATGATTAACCTCTTCGTAAACTTTGAAGGGATGATCACTCTTTTCACTTTGCCAATCTCAGGCTACACTTTCTTCGAATACAACATCATGACTCACATGTCTTGCCATTTTGTGGTTCAAGCAACCTGTGTGCCTTACTTCCTTTTTCGACACCAAAATATATAAACAACTAGCTTCTGTCGTCTAACTTTTTTAGATGGGGAGTGACCACCTTGGCGTGCGTAGTACACCCAAACACACGAAGGTGCGCTTGGTGCAACTTCATTCCATTCCACATTTAAAATGGTGTTTTGTCTCGAACAACTTTGGTTGGAACCCAGTTGAGAAGATATAATGCATGACGAATTGCCTCTCCCAATACTTGCTCAGGATCGCCATGCTTTTGAGCAACGACCTAGCTATGATCATCACTGTTCGATTACACATCTCCACCACACCATTTTGTTGAGGAGAGTATGGTGCGGTGAATTGTCGCTCTATCCCTGCTTCTTCGCACAACTCTCTGCAAACTCACTCGAGAAGAACTCACCTCCTGTATCCGAACAAAGGACTTTGATTTGAAGTTCGGTCACATTCTCGACCAATTAATTTGTCTTCTTAAACGAAGAGCATGCTACGTCATTTTCTTTCAACATATGGAGCCACATCCATTTAGAATGATCATCAACAATCAACATAAAGCATCGATTTCCTCCTGGGGTTGTTGGCGTGATTGGCCCACATAAGTCAATGTGCAACAATCCGAATGGCCTTTTTGCTTGAAACTTGGCTTCTAAAGCAAACGTTGTCTCGTCTGTTTTGAAATTAGGCATGTTCGACAAAGATGTTTTGGAGGAGAAATTTTTGGAACACCAGTAGCCATTCTCTTATTTACGCGGGACTTTAGTGCATGGAAGTTAACATGACCTAGACGAGCATGCCATAACCATGCTAGATCTTCAAGATTAGCTTAAAGGCAAACCGATTTTGCTAATTTCAAAAAAATTTGATATAATCGATTATGAGTTCGTCTTACTTTCATAATAAGGCATGAAGGATTCTTAGCAAAGGCTTCAAGATCTTCTCTGTCCATCACCACCCTATGACCCATCTCGGTAAGTTGCCGAGACTCACCATATTACTTTGTAAAAAAGGAATGAAAAAAACTCCATCGAGAAGCCACTGGTCGCCATTTTTGCATTCGAACATGATAGAACCTTTTCCACAAATTTGTATTGTGGAACCGTCTTTGAACTTCACCTTCCCAGTGAACGCCTCGTCTAGTTCAAAGAACTTCTCTTTATCGTCAGTCATGTGATTGTTGACGCCGTTGTCCAAGAACCAATCATCTCTTGACGTCTCGTCGTTCTTAGCTTCTTGAATTTCTGGAGTTAGGTTCATTTCATTTAGCATGACAACATTAATGGGCGGAATTTCCTCCGAGATTGCTACAAGCAATATTAGCACAACGTTGTCCACGTGGGTAAGGTGTGCTACCTCGTTCTTCTTTGCTCGATATTGTGTTGAGTAATGTCCCATCTTGTTACAATTAAAACACTAAATGTGATTTTTATCTCGAGGAGTTCCTTGACCACCCAAACCACCTTCTTTGTCTTTCCGAGACAGTGCTCCTCGGCCTCCTCTCCCTTGGCCTCTACCTCAGGTTCTACCTCCTCCACCACGAGTCTTCTTAAAAGTAATTAAAAGAGTTACGATCTCTTTTATTTTCTTATTTAATGAATTTATTGCAAATATTTTGTTTTCTTCATTATTCCAAATCTTCTATTTCCTCATTAATGCAGATCTTTCATTTCTTTGTAACAGCCAAGAGTAATGCAACAAACTACGAAGCGTCATCCCCATATCATCACTAATATCTAATTTTAATGAATTTATATCCCTAAAATGGATAAGTGAGCGTGTATTTATTGATTAAGACAGTCACCCAGGTAAACGCCCTAAAAGAGAGAGAAACTCAAAGAGTTTTAGAAAAATGAGCCCTTCGCGGAAGAAAAAATTCAGATGTTGGTTCGTCGACACCAAACTAAGAGATTTATCAGCACTACCAAATGAACGTCAACATCAACCAAGTAGAGAAAATAGATTGTATGTGATTCAAGTTTGGTGGATATTTATATCTTAAGACATGACTTCCTTTCATTATCATCAACAATTTCCTTCTCTCAAACTCGTATTATGTGTCTTCTACTTCCTCACAAAATTCGGACTATTCACAAAGAGTTATGGTGGTTGACCCTAATCAGCCACAAGTTCCCCAATAAGTATCATGTTATGAAATTGTCAGGTTTGGGGACTTCTCCGACAATCCATTCGCTAAAAAGTCTTGTCCGTGTACATAAACTCATCTTAATGTGTATTCTAGAAGTTCATACATCTGTTATTAATTTTAATTTTATAATCCATAATTTAGGATTTACACATTATTATCATATTGATCTAGTTGACCAATCTAGATGTATTGTATTATTATAGAATGAGGATGTCAACATATCCTTTTATCTAACTACACAATACTAAATAGACACATTTACGTCTTTTAACCATAACCCACATCTGTGGAGACTCTCTTTTGTATATGGATGCACTAACCCTATTGATATAGACATTTTTTGATAAACAATTTCAAAATTTTCCACCATGTACTATTCGTCATAGCTATGTGTGGTAAATTTAACGACCATCTATATCACTTGAGAAAGATAGTATTATTGAGAATAATCGGTCTACGAGATCTAATTTTATCAAATTTATTAACCATTTTCTTTTCTAGATATTGTCTCTTGTCTTTTCTAGATATTGGCTCTGGTAATTTTAGGTACACATAATGTAATAATAGTTTACGTGCAGATCTCGTGAGAACAAAACTAAACAGAGCCTTTGTTATAGAAAAATGGATGACATTTTCCCCTTAGGCTATACAATTAAATCCTTCCACCCGATGATTTTGATCATTCTCCCTTATTCATAAAGCTTTTTCATCAAGGGAAAAACAAAAAAAATCTTTACAATTTTAGCATTACTAGCCAGAAAATGAGGAATTTGTTGAGATGATTAAAATACATTGTCAAAATCTAGATACTCGCAGCCTTTCTTTTTGCACAAAGCTACATCGAATTGCCAAAATCTTAACCAATTGGGATAAGATTGTGTTTGGAAAATTTTCCAAACAAATTTATGATCTTACTAATAAACTCACTTACTTACTTAATTCTGAAGCAAGTCTTAGAGATGATATTAAATAGGTGAAAGAAAAAAGATTAAACAATTCAAGAAGATTGAGGATAAATTTTGGGGAACTATGTCGAGAATTAAAATCTCATATATGATGATTCTAATACGAGATATTTTCACACCTACTAATATCCATATGAGGCAAAATAATAATATTCTAGAAATTAAAGACACGAGTGATACGTTTTTTGATGACCCCCCAAGTATTAGTTCCATCTTTGATAAATACTTTGAGAATCTTTATCAAACATTTGGTTTAGATCATTTTTATTCAATTATTGAACTTATCCAACCTAGAGTGGTTGATGAGGTTAACATGCACCTCTTATAATTCATTACTATGGAGGTTGTTTGTGTTGCTATATTTTATTTATGAGCACAAAAGGCCCTGGGCTTCATGAGTATTTAAGTTTATTTTATCAAATATGTTGGAAAACCATTAAAGATAACCTCTTCAAAGTTTGTTTTGATTTATTTGTTCATGATATTCTATCGGACTTACTAAATGAATATAACCTCGCAATGATTCCAAAACCCTAAACTCTTAGTGTGTTAATCAATTTAGATCCATATGACTTTGTAACTTTGAATATAAAGTGGTTTCAAATATTTTGGTGAATATATTACAAAATCACTTATGAATGATTATAAGTAATGAACAATGAACATTTTAAGAATAATATTTTTTATCGCCCAAGAAATGTTCCACAACTTTAAGAAAATGAAAAAATGGAGAAAATTTGATTATGCTATAAAAATTGATATAAAAAAGCATATGATATGGTATAATGGGTTTTTTAAGAGTTATGTTAACTAAATTAGGTTTTTACCTAAAAGTTTTGACACCTTAATGTCATGTGTAATGACTAAATCATACAATTTTTGTCTTAAAGAGCATACCATCTCCAAGTTTTGTCCTACAAGAGGACTCAAGAGACCCGCTTTCACTGTATCTTTTTAATCATTTGAATAATTGTCTTACTTATCTTTTTAGGATGCGGAGTGCGTAAACTTGTTCCAGAGAGTTAAACTTAATCATATTTGTCCATAACTTAGTTTAATCATGTTTGCAAATGATATTCATATTTTTACAAAAACTTCTCAAAGTAACATTATGTGTATTTCTACCCTCCTTTTATAAATTTTCAAATGTCTTTATCAAGTAATACTCATATACATACTCAAAATACTCATATTAATCTTCTTCATATTAGAATATCTCTATTTTATGCAGTTCAAGAAAAGATCAAACTTGAATGATATTTTGAAATATGAGCATACTTATATTGAATCAAGCTATATGAAGCTTGAGAGATGGTCTGAAGAATTGAACTTGCTAAGCAAACTAAAGGAAACAACCTAGTTATAGTTTAAGCTTTGAAACATCCCAACACGCATGTATAATACATAAACTCTAAGTCACTTTGCAAGTTATTGGGGAAATCATTATACATGGACCCAATTACAGAAGGAGGAGAGAAACTTACTTTTCCTAAAATAAGCATTGAAGTGCATCTTCGAAGTACGCTATCAAAGAACATGACAAAAGTTGAAAAGAAGGGAAAATCTATAGTCATGGAAATCTCATATGAATGGAGGCTACATAGGTGTGCTTTCTACAATATTTTCTAACATGCTAGCACTAAATGTGCAAAAATAATTGAGGAAGAGCGGAATATCCTAAAAGCCTAAGAAGAATAAAAACATAAAAATGAAACGGAAGAATTAAGGATCAAATAGCATATTGGGGAAGTTAAAGCCAATCAGCATGGAAAAAATGTAGAGCAATGAAGAATTAGAGAAGGAGAAAAGAAATGATGTAGAGAAAGAAAGTAATGTAGAATTAGATAATAAAGAAAACAATAAAATTGTTGAAATAGGGGATGTTGAAGAAGATAAACCTAAAGACAAGGAAAAGGAAGATGCAAAAATTGAAAGTAAAGATATAGCAGAAGAGAAAATGAAGAAGAAACTAAGGTTGTTGATTCTCAAACACATAAACTAAAGTAGAGAAAAACATTGACAAAAACCCTGATAATCCTAAAGAATAATATCTTTTATCATATTAGTACAAGTTCATACATAGGAAGATTAAATAGTGGGAGTAGATATGCATCATTATCTACTTCAATTCAATCTCTTAATGAAAAACAAGAGAGGAATGAGACGTAGAATAATGCAATATGGTCAAAAAGGCGAACATGGAGACAACACATGTTGGGATATATAGATTGTAGTCTTTGTTCATTATAATATGTGTTTATAATGTGATTTGACTGCTACCATTTAGAAACTTTTGGGTCGTTTGTTTGTCATCTTACAATCAAAATTAGGGGTTTTCTAGTTTTTTTATTGACCCTCGCACTTTTTCGGATTCTCAATGAAATAATGTTAAATCGTTTTCCTAAAAAAAATGTTTAGTGTTGAGGTGAGTATCTTGGTATTCCTTTATATTAGGTTATTCAAAACATGAGTTGTTAGGAAAATTAAAGGATATGGTTATTTCAAAGTTAGCTAACTGAAAATATAATCTTTTAGTCAAGTTGGGAAATAGATTCTCATTATGTCTGTTATCCAAATAATTCTAGTATACTAGATATCTATCTTTAAATTTTTTTAAGCAATTCATCAATTGATACCAACACATAGAAAAGGCTGAAGAAATTAGTCCATGACTTAAAATCAGTAAAATACTACCTCCAATTCCCTTTATGAATTCATTCACATATCACTATTTTTTGGTGAAAATCTAACAAGGAAAACATATGTGTTCATTGGTCCTCTTAGGACAATCTTACTATCACATGAATTGTTACATACACTGGTTAAAAATTGGTCAAAACTGAGAGTTAAAACTCTCGGTTTTGACCCTATAACTCTCGGTAAAGACACCTTACCGAAGGTTTTAGTAACTCTCGCCATCCCTCGGTATTGACTCTCTCGGGATTTCCACAAAGAGAAAAACCGAGAGTTATATGAAAACTTTCGGATTTTTCTCTTTTGGAAAAACCGAGGGTTTTACAAAGACCTTTCGGTTTTTCTCTTTTTGAAAAAACCGAGGGTTGTACAAATAACTTTCGGTTTTTCTCTGTGTGGAAAACCGAGGGTTTTGCAAACAACTTTCGGTTTTTCTCATTGTCGAAAAACCGAGGGTTTTACAAATAACTTTCGGTTTTTCTCTGTGTGGAAAAACCGAGGGTTTTGCAAACAACTTTCAGTTTTTCTCTTTGTGGAAAAACCGAGGGTTTTACAAATAACTTTCGGTTTTTCTCTGTGTGGAAAAACCGAGGGTTTTGCAAACAACTTTCGGTTTTCCCACAAAGAGAAAAAACCAAAAGTTATATGAAAACTCTCGGTTTTCCTCTTTTGGGTAAAAACCGAAGGTTTGTCATATAACTCTCGGTTTTCTCTTTGGCTAAAAACCGAGAGTTTTCTAATATCTCTCGGTTTTTCCACAGAGAAAAACCGAGAGATTTCAATATTACTTTCGGTTTTTTCCCGTAAATTTTTAAAAATGTGCGGATTATTTTGTTCGCAACCAAAACCTGTTCAGCCAAACCAATATATCAATGATAAAAGAAATGCAACATACATTAAATGATCACATTAATTGATCATGAACATTACAAAATTCGACACCAAACTAATATTCCGAACAATCTGTTCTAAATTCAACCACAAATGAAAAAATGTTTTGAATCGAAACAACCTTAGCTTGTGGGGGGAGGAGGTGGTTGTTGCCTCATATACAATTCGATTCTCTCCATTCTTGCGTTCATCTCTAACTTCTCCCTCTCCATTCTTTCCACAATTTCTTCCTTTTCCGCTTGCATTTCATCCATTCTGCGCCTTCTTTCTTCATCCCTCTTCTCTAGTTCCTCCAGCTTGAGCTTCATCATTTGATTCTCTTCTAACAATCGCTCATTGTTTCGCTGTGAACTGTTTCCACTACGACGATCCTCACGAAAGTGTGTGGGCCGGACGCCTGATCCCATTCCGAACACTACCCCGTGTTTTTGTTGTCCGAACACCCTCTCCGTCAATTCAAAATCAGATATTCCCGGTTCGTTACTAACAACCTCCTCCATCTCAGCCTGCACAATTCAAATAAAATATCATTTCTATAATAAAAAAACTAGGCATATTCAATTCACTTACAATTTTCTCTTGCACGTGTTCGTCCGGGACGGGTGTTGGGTTTTCTTGTGTCGGTTTTGGTGTACGGGTCCTCTTGAATACTTCAATTACAGACGGTGGCCGTCCCATTTCAATCGCATGTTGAAATAAATGATTTATATAATTAATAACAATCTTTATATTAAGTTATTACAAATAATGTACTTACCAACTCGTCTTCAATTTGTGCAAACGGTCTACTTCCCGTTCGATGCGGGAATTTCAGATTCTTCCGGTTCTTAATATTTATAGAACTGTGTCTCTGTATTTGAAATAACAAATGAAGTTAGATTAATTAATATCAACTTTTATTTGAATTATGAAACCGTACCTTAAACGTTTCTGTGAAGAAATGGTTGCGACACACAAACTCCCAATCATCTCGATCGTAGTCCGGTGGAGGATTAGCCAGTACCGCCGCCTCGTCTCCTTTGTGGACGCGGATATAATTCTTGTTCAAATCCGACCGCCATCTATCCCATATCTGATTGGCGTGTCCCAACCCGGTCTTTCGAAAATACTCAATGTCACCATTAGTCGCTTCGAACGGATCCTTAAAAAATTAACATCCAAATGTTACAAATAATTATTTAATGACGTAATGTATAATCAAGTTATAAGTATTACCTTGATAGCAGTCCACAGTGAATCCAATTGGTCTGCACTTAAAGTCTTCCACTTGAGAAGACGGTGTGAGACGGCTGCGGGGTCCCGGATAATCGACCCCACATGTCTAGACCACCGTGTCCTTCCCACGTCTGTACCGCCTGGCCTCCCATCCTTCTCTCTAAACGTTAGAGGGATCCTCGTCCCCGCTAGCCTCTTAGACAGCGCAATATTCTTGTTCTTCCCCCGTCTCTTGCGGGCAGAAGATTCTTCAAAATTATCAAAATCATAATTAAATATGTCAATCAATTGAAACACTAACTAATTTGTAAACGAAATACATGTCGATGATGGGTCGGGAGTGGTCCCGTGCTCCTCCTCGTCATCCTGCTCCTCGATAGGCTCCTCAAGACCCTCGTCTTCAGCCTCATCGCTAGGCAGGTTATCAGCGAATGTGCTCTCTATAAACTCTACCAACTCATCATCGTCTTCAGCTCGTCTGTTCGGGGAGGCGCATTAGCTATTGGGACCACAGCAATCGATGGTTGGTCTCTAGAAGACGATCCTCGAAGCTTTAACGACTCGGATTGGGCAAGTAGGTTTTGGTAGCTTTTATCCAATTTCTTGGGTGTCTTCCTCATACTCTTCCAAGTTGTTTTAGGACCTTCAGACATTCTTAATTCACACCATTAATAAAATTGAGTGAATAATTGAAATAAAGTAGTAATAAAAATGAATATAAAGTTAAAAACATAATTAAATCTACCTAATTAATTAATCTGAACTATATGTTTGTAAACCGCGATTTTATTTTTGTCACAATCTTCCAACCGGGTCGGGCTGACATATTAGGGGCGTAGAATACTTGTTTTGCTTGACTCGCCAATATATACGGGTCTTGACTTTGGGTTTTCAAAATTCGGTTTACATTTACACTTACGAAGCCATATTTATCCACTTTCACTCCTAGTTCCCCCGAGTGTGTATCAAACCACTTACACTTGAATAAAACAACTCGTTTGTGAGAATAGTATTGTACTTCGATTATATCCGTCAAAACTCCGTAGTATGACATAGTTTCAGATCCGTTGTACCCCTCAACAACCACCCCACTATTTTGAGTTGTCAAACCTTCGTCGTGTTTTTCTGTACAGAATTTGAATCCGTTTACTTTACACCAAACATACATAGACGAGTACATACTTGGACCTTCTCCTAAGATCTTGAGGTCTCTTGATATGTCGTTAATTTCTGCTAAATGGGCGACCTATATATGTATCCGAAATGAAGTTGTTAATATGAATAAAAAGAGTTAGGATATATGGTTTGTAATTTACTCACTCGATGCTTGAAATATGCGGCAAACGTTTCTCCACTGGACTCGTTGTTATAATCTCTGCAAATAGATCGAATATTAAATAGCACACTCTTTAATGATAATTAGTAACAGCAACATTGAATCTTACATGTAAAAATGTTCTGCTTCGGGACAATTTTTCAAAATGTAAGAATGAGCTGTCACTCGATCGATATAATCCAAGTTGTATACTTTTCCGTTAGATAGGTCTTCCAATGATGCAAATATTGAAATCCCCGAGATTTCAGGTTGTGCATTTTCTTGATCTTGTTCCTCCATATACCTAACACATAAACTAATACTTTCGTTAACAAGATAGCTCTCGCTTATAGAGGCTTCGGGGTGGTTATTATTCCGCAAATATCTTTTCATTGTACCCATGTAATGTTCAAACGGATACATCCATCGATACTGAACAGGTCCTCCAAGCAAAGCCTCAAATGACAAGTGAACCGGGAGATGCATCATGATGTCGAAGATTGACGGCGGAAAAATCATTTCAAATTTGCAAAGTGTCAATGTAATATCCATGTACAATTGTTCCAGGTCCTCTTGAATCAACTCTTTAAAGCACAACAACCGAAAGAAACGAGACAAATTTACTAACGCATCATACACATACTCTGGAAGCAATCCACGAGTTGCTAAAGGAATTAGATATTCCAACAAAATGTGACAATCATGACTCTTTAATCCCGAAATCTTTTTCTCTTCCAAATTTACACAACCCCCGATATTTGAGCAGAACCCATCAGGCAACTTGAGATCTTTCAAGAAGTTACAAAGACGTATTTTATTTTCGGATGTCAAAGTGAAAGGCGCTTCTGGATAATGAACAACTCCTTCATCATTTATAGGATGTAACCATGATTTTATGCCTAAGAGTTCTAAGTCTTTACGGGCTTTAGGACCATCCTTAGTCTTCTCTTTCACATTCATTATTGTTCCCAACACGCTATCACAGATATTTTTCTCAATATGCATCACATCCAAATTATGTCTCAATAATAACGATTTCCAATAAGGTAGACGGTAGAAAATGCTAAGTTTGTTCCAATTGTCTCCCCGCGTTTCATGATATATCTTGGTTCTCTTGCTCATATCCGCACTAAGAATGATGTCTTCTAGGTCTTGTGCTTTCTCATAACTTTCTTGCCCCGTTAACAATCTAGGGGGATCTCTATAATCAGTTCGACCATCAAACGACTCTTTATCCCTTCTGTATTTGTGTTTCGGTGGAAGGAAGCGTCTATGACCCAAGTAACATTGTTTGGAACCATGAACCAATCGAAGAGATACTGTGTCGTTGTTACAACAAGGACAAGCGAATTTACCTTTCGTACTCCAGCCTGATAAATTCGCGTATGCGGGAAAGTCGTTAATGGTCCACAACAACGCAGCTCGCATGTTAAAGTATTACGAGGTGTGTGCATCAAACGTTCTCACTCCTATTTGCCACAGTTCATGCAACTCTTCGATCAATGGCTGGAGAAATATGTCAATTGCATCTCCCGGACTCTTTGGACCCGGAATTAACATAGATAAAATGAAATTGCTAGAATCCATGCAAGTCGTGGGTGACACATTATAAGGGACGAGAATTACCGGCCAAACACTGTATGATTTTTTCCCATTTGCAAATGGTTGAAACCCATCGCTTGATAAACCAAGTCTTACGTTTCGAGATTCTGAAGCAAAATCTGTATAATTTTCATCAAACGTCTTCCAAGTTAAGGAATCAGCGGGGTGTCTCAACGTATCACTGTCAACTCTTCCTTCTTTATGCCATCTCATCATTGGAGCCGTTTTTGAGGACATGTATAGTCTTTGCAGTCTTGGTATTAAAGGGAAATATCTCAACACCTTTTTTGGAATGAATTTCCCGTTTTGCTTCTCCCGAACTGTCCCACTTGTTTGGTCGACTTTCCATCTTGAAAGACCGCAAACTCTGCAAGAATCTTCATTTATGTTGTCCTTCCAAAATAGCATACAGTTGTTCTTACATGCGTCTATCTTGTCATATTTAAGCCCGATATCAGTAATGAATTTTTTACTTTCGTAGTATGAGTTTGGCAATTGAGCGTCAATCGGTAATATGTAGTCTTTAAGCAGACGCAACAACATATCGAACGAAGAATTCGTCCATTGACATACATTTTTTATGTGAAGTAGTTTCAGTAGTGCCGATGATTTTGTTATTCGAGCACCTTCATACAATGGCCGTTTGGAATCATCAAGCAATTTATAAAATCTTTGCGCATCTTCGACTGGTTCATCGTTGCTCGGGACGTCATTAACATTGGGGAACATATCGTTTATAAATTCGTGCATATAACGTTCTTCGTTGACCTGTTCATTAACTGTATTATTCATCTCATGTCTCGGATCGTTGAATTCTGGCACGGCATCCTCCGACTGATCATCGTCGTCATCATCATCGTAGTCATCGGCATCTTCATCGACATCTTCATTAACCACTTGAGTAGTACGTCTCTTTTCTGCATGAAAATACCAATACTCATAATGAATATTTATTCCATAAACGATGAGGTGAGTCTTCACTTCGTCTATTTCCATAAACGGCGTGTTCAAGCATTTCACGCAGGGACATTTCACAGTTTGTCGGGATGTATTCCTAACAGCATACTCGAGGAATTTGTCAACACCTTCCTCGTAATCTGGATGATCTCGACGTAAGGTCATCCAGCTTTTATCGGGTACTTCCATATTTCTAATAAAATGGAAAACAACCCGCATTATTATTTACTTAAATTTGTCTAAATTAATTAGGCTTACATAATGTTAACATAATTTCTAACTAATCTATCATTATCCAACCAAAATTCAATTTAATCTAATATTATAACCAAAATTCCACATAAACAAACAATAATAAAACCTAACATAAATCTAACTTAAATCTAACATACATATATTCTAACATTATTTCATTCATACACATTTCAAAACCTATTTAAATTATAATTCAACATTATTTCATTCATACACATTTCAAACCTAATCTAACATAATCTAACATAAATCAAACATAATACCTAATCTAACATACTTCAAATCTAACATAAATCTAACATGAAACTAACCTAACCATATAATAAACCAACAAGAACTAACCTTGCACAAACAGAGCGACGGAGAAGAGCAGCGGATGTAGATCGACGGGCGGGCAGCGGGCGGCTGATATTCCTAATCCAAACCTAATAACAATAACCAACATTAATATAACCAAATATTCAAACCAATAAATCTAACCAAATCAAACTCCAATCAAACTTCAATCCAACCAAAATCAAAATTTTAACCTAAAATTCTAACCTAAACTTCAATAATATCTAACCTAAATCGAACCTCAATTAAACAACAATCAAACCAACAAACATTCAACCAAACATATATCAAATCAATCCAAGAAAATAATCAATCCAAAACCTAAACTAACCAAAATCAAACATATTTTCAACCTAATCTAACATTATCTAACAAAATCATACAACCAAACTCAATAAAACCTAAAAACAAACTCAATATAAAACAATTTTGTACATTAATCAAACCTAATAACCAAACCTAAATCAAAATCAATGAACATCAATCAAAGCAATTAACCAAACCTAAATTAAACCCAATATAAACCAATTTTTAACATTAATCAAACCAAGATCAAACCTCAATCAAACCTCAATCAAACCAAAATCAAACCAATCTAAACTAATAAACACCAATTTTAAACCATAATCCTAAATTAAACAAAATCTAACATAAATCAACCTAAATCTAACAATTACAAACCAAATATAACATATATAACATTAATCTAAGATATATTAACAATCAGATTACAAACCAAATCTAACATATACAAACCAAATCTAACATATATAACATTAATAATTCCTAAAAACTAACCCTAAATCTAACAAATCCTAAAAAATAACCCTCAATCTAACAAATCCTAAAAACTAACCCTAAATCTAACAAATCCTAAAAACTAACCCTATAATTAGAAACTGACCTTCAATCAGATGGACGGCGGAGGCACGGGTGAGAGCGGCGGAGGTGCGACGGCAGTTCTTCAACTGTATCCGCGGCAGATCTTCAACCGGTGAGGCGTCTTCGCGGCTTCAACAGAGGCGGCGTCTTGGCGGCGTCGTCTTCTACGGGCGGCGTCATCTTCTTCAGCCGGAGGGAGTCGTCGATCGGATGGCGGGGGCTTCCTGTTGGCGGCGCTGGCGGAGAAAAGCGGCTGGAGAGAGAAAGCGGAGAAGAAACGGGGAAAAGAGAAAGAGAAGGGTTTTTTTTTTATTTTAATAGTTGGTTGCCGAGAGTTATACTAAAACTCTCGGTTTTTAATTAATTAATTCCGAGAGTTTTCATATAACTCTCGGTTTTTATTATAATTAAATAAAAACCGAGAGTTTTAGTATAACTCTCGGTTTTTAATGTTTAAATTCCGAGAGTTTTAATATAACTCTCGGTTTTTGATTTTTTAATACATTTTTACAATTAAATTTAAATTCACAAAAACGAGAGGCTTTTGTAAACCTGTCGTTTTTTAGGCATATTTCTGAAAGTTGTATATTTAACTTTCGGTTTTACAACATGACAAATTGTAAAATTATTTGGATTCTCACCTTCTAATAACGTTGAACAACATTAATTTAACACATTTGATATCCTTAAAACATTTCCCAATCCATATGATCAAACATTACACAAATACATAGGATAATCAAACATAAACATTCATATACACTTCTATATATAATCAAACACATTCATAAACATTTTAACATTAAAGACAATTTAAATTTTTAAAATAAATTATATTACTTAGGAGTCTAGATTGGAAGGTGGAAAACCAATTAATTTAACAATTTTGTGAAATGATAATTCCGAAAGTTATTCGGAAATATCGATCAAAACCGAAGGGTTTATATAAAACCCTCGTTCTTGAGAAATGTAAAACCCGAAAGTTTATATAAGACTTTCGGTTTTGATGGTTATTTCCGAAAGTTAATTATATAACTTTCGGAATTAGCACTTGACAAATTGATAAATTCTTTGGTTTTTCACCTTCTAATGACCTTTAACAACATTAATTTAACACATTTGATGTCTTTAAAATATTGCACAATCCATATGATCAAACATTACATACATTCATAAGATAATCAAACATGAACATTCATATAGACTTCTCTATAATAATCAAACATAATCATAAATATTTGAACATGAAACACAATATTAATTTTTAAAAATCAACAAAAAAATTGATTATATTAGTTAGAAGTTAAGATTGGCGGGTTAAAAACAAAATTATTTAACAAACTATTTAGTGTTAAAACCGAAAGTTATAAAATTAACTTTCGGTTTTGATGTGTATTTGCGAAGGTTCTAAATATACCTCTCGGTCTTGACCTTGATCAGAAGTTTTTTGGGAATTGTTAAAACCGAAGGTTTATTTGAAAACCTTCGGTTTTTACCCTTCCCCATACTTAGAAAAAAATCAGATTTTTTTAAAGAGGGTTCAAAACCGAAGGTTTATTTGAAAACCTTCGGTTTTTACCCTTCCCCATACTTAGAAAAAAATCAGATTTTTTTAAAGAGGGGTCAAAACCGAAGGTTTATTTGAAAACCTTCGATTTTTACCCTTCCCCATACTTAGAAAAAAATCAGATTTTTTTAAAGAGGGGTAAAAACCGAAGGTTTTCAAATAAACCTTCGGTTTTTACCCTTCCCCATACTTAGAAAAAAAATCAGATTTTTTTAAAGAGGGTTCAAAACCGAAGGTTTATTTGAAAACCTTCGGTTTTTACCCTTCCCCATACTTAGAAAAAAATCAGATTTTTTTAAAGAGGGGTCAAAATCGAAGGTTTTCAAATAAACCTTCGGTTTTTACCCTTCCCCATACTTAGAAAAAAATCAGATTTTTTTTAAAGAGGGGTAAAAACCGAAGGTTTTCAAATAAACCTTCGGTTTTTACCCTTCCCCATACTTAGAAAAAAATCAGATTTTTTTAAAGAGGGGTCAAAACCGAAGGTTTATTTGAAAACCTTCGGTTTTTATCCTTCCCCATACTTAGAAAAAAATCAGATTTTTTTAAAGAGGGTTCAAAACCGAAGGTTTATTTGAAAACCTTCGGTTTTTACCCTTCCCCATACTTAGAAAAAAATCAGATTTTTTTAAAGAGGGGTCAAAATCGAAGGTTTTCAAATAAACCTTCGGTTTTTACCCTTCCCCATACTTAGAAAAAAATCAGATTTTTTTTAAAGAGGGGTAAAAACCGAAGGTTTTCAAATAAACCTTCGGTTTTTACCCTTCCCCATACTTAGAAAAAAATCAGATTTTTTTAAAGAGGGGTCAAAACCGAAGGTTTATTTGAAAACCTTCGGTTTTTACCCTTCCCCATACTTAGAAAAAAATCAGATTTTTTTAAAGAGGGGTCAAAACCGAAGGTTTATTTGAAAACCTTCGGTTTTTACCTAAAGATTTAAAAAAAAATGGGTCAAAACCGAAGGTTTTCAAATAAACCTTCGGTTTTGGCGATACGGTTTTTTTTAAAAAAAAGTGAAAAGTCAACAAAAACATAATTATTTAACAACATATTAAACCAAACCAAACCAAACATAATAACAATAATTCATAAATATTAAAACATAACGCATAAAAATATTAATTGTCATAAACCCATAATAAATCCATAAAATATCTAGAAATTAATTATTAGATGGGGTGGAAAGAGGGGGTGGTTGATTCAGTCGACTCCTCAACAATACAAGTTCCTGTTCGAGATTCTCTAATCTCTGAGACATTTCGGCCCGGTCCGCTTTGATTTCACTGAGCAAACGACCTCTTTCCGCATCCCTTAATCGGATTTGTTCCATTTCTAGCGTCATCTTTCTGACTTCTTCCTCACGTGCCGCAATTTCTGATTGTGTTATCAGATTCTAGTAACACGGATGCAGTTTCTCCGGTGTACGCCGAAGTCTCTTCCATGTCGAATCACCCATATCCTAAATGCATTTCAGATATATGTATATATATATTAATCAAACAAAATAACGTAAACTAACATAAATCTTGATCTATAATATATATATATATATATAAACTTAAGAAATCTAAATCTTACAATAAACAAAACAAAAAAAACCAAATCAAACAAATTACCTGAAGAGAGGAGAAGAACCCGCGGCTTGGAGGAGGCAGGCGGCGGCGGCGGAAGAGAGAGAAAGGAGAAATGAGTGGAATGAAAAAAGAGAAGGGTTAGGGTTTGTATTTATAGAGGTTGATGCCGAAGGTTTTCATAAAACTTTCGGTTTTGATATTAGTCAAAACCGAGGGTTTATTAAAGACCCTTCGGAAAAAACCATAACCAAATTTTGAATTTTTTTTTAATGAGCAAAACCGAAGATTCTTTGTAAAACTTTCGGAAATGAAATTTTCAAAAAAGGCAAAACCGAAGGTTCTTTGAATAACCATCGCAATTAAAAAACCAGGGATTTCAAAACCTAAGGTTTTTACAAAAACCTTCGCAATTTACCCAAATCCAACACTTAGAATTTTTTTGGGTTTTTTGGGAAGGTAAAAACCGAAAGTTCTTTGTAGAACTTTCGGTAATAATTAATAAACCCGAAGGTTTTACACACCTTTCGGAATCTATTTTTAATCCCGAAGGATTTGTTCCTCTCAGGAGTATTTAGGAGAGGTTTACAAAACCTTCGGGAAAAACCGTCGGTAAAAGTCCTTTTTTTACCAGTGATAAACAATTTACAAATTATATTCTTAAGTTTTAATTAGTATTTTGAGATCATCTCACATGTTTATATTTATTTTGAATGACAATTACAATGGTGTGTATATTGTTAGTTGTGGATATAGTTTCACACTCAAAAATCATAATCCTTCTAGATTAAGATCCCTCTCATCATAATTTAAGGTGCACCAAGACTTTAAAAGGCTATTTGGAGTCTTAAATGTCCACCAAATATTAGGAGTTTCCTTTGAAAGGCTTTTCATAATGTACTCCCAACTCTTGAGAGTTGTTTCGACGACAAATTTCATCATCCCCTATCTGTCTTAGGTGTTCTTCCAATATGGAAACTGTCGAACATTCATTACTACTATTCCAAGAAAATCTTGATACATTGTCACTATTTTGTTTCTTTTATTATGAATTTACTATTAACATTTGAAATATGGTTACTTAGACTTTTCATAGAAACTGCACTACCTCACTTTTTTGTTTTAACAATAGTCTTATTGTCACTTTATGTTGGAATCTATAGAAAAACATAAACCATTTTTTGTTTGATAAATCAAAATTGTGGACTTCAATATATCAACTTAGTATAAATGATGTTTAAGACTATTTTAATTGTAAGAATGATGAGGGTGTCTATCAAAGAGAATTCTTCCAGATTTATTGTATGTTGGACACCACCAGACATTAACTTGATAAAGATAAACTATGATGCCTCCTTTTTAAAGACGAATCCAAGGAATCTTCCATAATCATATTCAAAATCACATAGGAAACCTTCTTAGAGTTTTTGTTATCATAACTTCAAATGCCTTAACTCTGATATGACCGAGGCCATAGAAATTTATCAAGCGATATGGTGTGTTGTGGAAAATCAATGACACATCAGTATATAATGGAAGGGACATTATTTCATGGTGTGGGATTTATTTAGGCCAAAGGTATATAATGTAAAATACATTATTTTTCATCTAGGTTTTCAGTGAGTTTTGTAGAACAACAAGAAAGATAGTAGAGAAAAAATAGATTTTGGGGTTTGAGGTATCATCTAGAGAAGATTTTTATTTTTCGGAGTTTGCATCGTTTGATCGACTTCATACTTTGACAACTTGTAGGTTATTTACAGGGCTATGTTCTAAACGGTGAAAATCTGTATTATGTAACTTCTAAGTCAGTCCAACGAAAAACTAGAATTGCATAATTTATATGGTTAGTTGATCTTGTTCTTTCTTTTTCTTTGCTGTTATTTACTAAGATTGATGTGTGATCTTGATGCAATTGATTATACTCTAGTTTGGTTATATCTAGAATGAACCCTTACTTAAAAACTTGTTGATGATAGTGGATTATTAAGTGACATGTATTGGTCCCATAGTTTTTACTCTCTTTTTGTAGAGATTTTTTTACGCTAAACTTGTCTTGGATTGTCGCTTCAATTTCATTCTATTTTTCACATCTCTTATACTTAATTAATTAGGAAAGTGTTATGTTTTGAATAAAATAATTTTCTCATCAAAGTGGTATCAGAGCTCGCTTTTATTTTGAGTATAAGGATGGATACTAACACATCTAGAATGGTGAGCTTTAATGGTTCAAATGATAATATTTAGAAGGCTAAAATAGAAGATTTGTTGTATATGAAAACTTTTCATTTACAAGTGTTCTCTTCAGTTAAGCATGCAAAAAAAGCGTAAATGATTGAATTTTTTTGCACAGACAAGTATGTGGTTATATTTGTCAACGAGTTGATGGAAATATTCTGAACCATGTGATCTCTATTATTAATGCTCGTACCCTTTGGACTAAACTTGAAGAATTATATGAGAGAAAGACATGAAATAATAAGTTATTTCTATTAAAACAATTGATGTCCTTAAGGTATCAAATTGGTTCTCCGATGATTGACCACTTGAATACTTTTGTGGGATTATTAATCAATTAGAGACGATGAAACTCAACTTTGATGACTAGATACAAGACTTATGTCTACTTGGTACTCTGCCTAACTCATGGGAGACTTTTAGAACAACTTTATCCAATTCTGTTACAAATGGTGTTTTCTCAATGGATTTAATAAAAAAAATAGTGTGTTGAATGGAGAGATGAGACTAAAAACCCAAAACTACTCTTTACAATCTGAGGTATTGGTTGCAGAATTCAAGGTGATAAGTAAATGACGAGAAAGTAATCGTAGCAAATCTCACGGGGATTCTAATAAATGGGAAAATGTTGAGTGTCATCATTGTGGCCTAAAGGGCCATATCAAGAAAAAAATAAATTGAAGAAAAAGAACAAGAATAATAATCAGAACACAACCACTACTTCTAAACACAAAGAAGATAAAAATCATGATGATGTTGCTATTGTTGATGATTTTCTTATTTTATGTTATAATGATGTTGAGAATGTTAATTTGTTTTGTGATGATGTGTATTTGATTGTGGATAGTGGTAATTTTACTCATTCTACATCACGACGAGGTTTTTTCTCAACATATGAAGTTGGTGATTTTGGTATTGCTCGTATGGGCAATACTGGGCAAGCTAAAGTTGTTGGAATTGGTAATATTAGTGTTGAGATGACCAATGGAACTACTCTTGTTCTAAAAGAGGATAAGCATATTCTTGATATTTTCTTCAATCTTTTATCGGTTGGAATATTGGATGATGAAGACTTCTGTAATTCTTTTTCTGGTGGTGAATGGAAGATTAAAAATGGATAAATGGTTATTACTAAAGGAAATAAACTTTCAAATTTATTTACTATTTGTTCTGGAATATTTAAATGTTACATTAACACTTGTGAACTGATTATTCTCTTGAGTTGTGGCACAAACGTTTGATTCATATTAATGAGACATGCTTAGCTATCTTGGCTAAGACGAATGTGACATGTGGGGTTTCAAATGTGCACTTGAAGAGATGTCAAAATTATTTTGCTAGAAAACAAAGATGAGTGTCATTTAGATCATCTAAATCGAAAAGAAAGTCAAAATTATTAGACTTGGTGCATTCTGATTTATGTGGGCCAACAAAATTAAGTCACTTGGTGGTGCGTACTACTTTGAAACTTTTATTGATGACTATTCTCGAAAGTTTTGGGCATATACATTAAATACAAAAGATCAAATTCTAGACACATTCAAAGTGTTTCAAGCCTCAGTTGAAGTGAAGTTTATTCGAACGGATAATTGGAATAAAAGACATTGGGCATTTTGATGAGTATTGTCGACAACAAGGTATTCGTCACCAAAAATCGCCTAAAAAATACCACAATCAAATGGGTTGGATGAAAGAATGAATATGAAACTAGTGGAAAGAGTGAGATGCGTGCTTTCACAAGCGAAGTTTTCAAGATACTTTTAGGTGAAACATTGAGTACAATGGTACATGTGTTAAGTCTCACACCATGTTTGTAGTGGTAAAAATGTCTCTTATAATCATCTTTGAGTATTTGAGTGTATGGCTTACGTGCAGGTTCCCAAAGATGAGAGGTTAAAATTGGAAGACAATACCAAGAAGTGTGTGTTTGTTGGCTATGGACTTGATGAGTTTGGATATCGGTTTTGATCCGATTAATAAGAAGGTTATTTGTAGTCGTGATGTTGTATTTATGGATTATTATACCATTGAAGATATCGACAAGGTTAATGAAGTTGTTTACACTCAAGTAAATGAGAAGATGGTTGAAATGAATCCAATTCTTGTTGCTCCTAACTCGATAAGCACAAACAACGATCAAATTGAAAATTAAAATATAGATTTAAATGATGGTAATCCTTTAAATACTAATGATTTTGTTTATGTTGGCTTTAGTAGTGAATCTAATGTTGGAAATAATAATGATCAAATGAATGAAAATATTGAGGAGTTCATGTCTTCTAATGAACCAAAACGATCTACTCGACAAAGACGTCCTTCAGTTAGATACTCAACAAATGAGTATGTATTTTCACTAAAGGTAGAGAACCTGAGAGTTTTCAAGAAGCATTTAAAATTGAAAATAAAAAGTAATGGATGGATGTCATGGAGGATGAGATCGTGTGAATAACACTTTTGAACTAACAAAGTTGCCTAAGGAAAAGAAGACTTTGAACAATCGATGGCTTTATCGGTTGAACCAAGATGAACATACTTCACAGCCTATATATAAGGCTCGGTTGGTTATAAAAGACTTCTCACAAAGAAAATATATTGAATTTTTCGAAATCTTTGCTCTTGTGGTAAAAATGTAATTTATTCGTGTGGTTCTTAATTTAGCCATTAGTCTTAATCTAGATGTTGAACAAATGGATGTGAAAATAGATTTTTTTTTATAAAGATTTAGAAAAGGAAATATATATATGGAGAAACTAGAGAGTTTTTAAGACAAAATCAAAGAAGGCTATGTATGCAAATTAGTGAAGAGTCTTTATAGTTTGAAACAAATGTCATGATAATGGTATCAAAAGTTTAGTTCAGTTATGATTGAACATGAGTACAAATTGAATAAGACCGATCATTGTATTTTTGTGCGAAAATTCTTTGATGATGATTTTATTATTCTTCTTCTATATGTAGATGAGAAACATTTCTAAAATTAGTGAGCTAAAAATGACTTTGAGTAAGTCATTTTTCATAAAAGATTTGGGACCAACACGTCAAATTCTTGGGATTTAAATTATTCGTGATCGAGATAATAGAAAGTTACATTTATCACAAGAGATGTGCATTGAGATAGATATGTGCATTGAGAAAGAGATGTACATTGAGAAAGTTCTTTGACGCTTCAATATGGACAAAGCTAAAGTGGTGAGTATTCTTTTAGCTTCTCACTTTAAGCTTAGTCATAATGGTTGTCCTTCTACTGATGATGATAAGTTTTTATGAAGAACATTTAATTTTCTTTAACACTTGGTAGCCTTATGTACGCTATGGTTTGTACTAAACATGGTATAACACATGTTGTTGGTTTGGTGAGTAGACATTTATCAAATCCGGGAAGACATCACTGAAAAGTCGTGAAGTGGATTGTGAGATATCTCTGGAGAACGATGAATCTTCAATTAACTTTGGGGTGTATGAAGACTATGTTAATTAGATATACTGATTAAGATCTGACTAGAAACTTGGATAATCGAAATTTACTTCAGAACATATGGTGACTTTTGTTGGGGGAGCCGTGACTTGACAATTTAAATTGCAAAAGTTTGTTTCTATTTCTACTACCAAAGCCGAACTTATAGTTGTCATGGTTGAAAAAAATTACAATGGACCTTGAGTTGAAACAAAAAAGTACGCCTTATTTTGTGATAATCAAAGTGCAATTAATCTTGCCAAGAATTCTTCATTTCACTCAAAGTTGAAACACATTGAAGTCCATTATCACTAGATTCATGATGTTTTGAATGATAAAATGTTATAACTAAAAAAGATTCATACGAATGATAATGGATTATATATGATGATAAATGTGTTGTCAAGATACAACTTCGAGTTATGTCGCTCGGTTGGCAGGTTGACATTGCCCTCCAACTAGTCGATTGGGGGAGTTTGTTGGGTTTTGTCCTCCTAGTTGGAGAGACCAAACATGGTGTGGACTTTATTTATGCCCACATTATATAATGTGAAGGATATTAATTTCATCAAGGTTTTCAATGGGTTTAGCAGAACAACAAGATAGAGCAAAGCAAAAATAGATTTAGGGGTTTGAGGTAACAGTTGGAGAAGATTTTTTTGTCGGAGTTTGCACCATTTGATCGACTTCAAACTTTGTCAGCTTGTTGGTTATTTACGGAACAACATTATGAACGGTAAAAATATGTATTCTAAAGTTTCTAAGTTAGTCCGACAAAAAACCATAATTGCAAAATTGGTATGATAGGTTGATCTTGCTCTTTCTTGTTCTTTGTTGTTATTTACCAAGATTTTGGTGTGATATTGACGTAATTGATTAGACTCTAGTTTGGTTATATATAGAGTGAGCCCTTATGTTTAACATTATTGATGATAGTGAATTGTTAAGTGGCATGTATTGGTCTCGTGATTTTAACTCTCGATTTGTAGATGATTTTTCCATGCTAAAACTTGTCTTGTATTGCCGCTTCAATTTCATTCTATTTTGTTCATCTCTTATACTCAATTAATTGAGAAAGTATTTTATTTTGAAGAATATATTTTCCCATTAATCATATGAGCAACCTTCTTAGGGCTTGTTTGGGAGAGGTTTTAATAACCTAGAGAGATACATAAATGATGATTGATGATGATTTTGAGGAGGTGAGGATGTTTTTTTGGTAAAAAGACTTAAATGGTTTTGATATATATAAATAAAATAAAAAAAGAAATGATTGGGGGATGGATTTTTGGTGAGGGAAAAGGAGAGGGAATGATATGACGTATCTGAGTGACTAAAAAAATAAAATAATTTTTCTCTCTTCTCTCTTTCCTAACACTTTTTTTTTCAACCAATGAGGTGATGTCACGTCGTTCCTCTATCAGACTATCACTCCTCAAATAAAAAATAATAATTTTAAATAGAGGTTATTTTAGTATTTTTGGTTAATGAATTGAGTGATTTGATGCATAGTTTTAAAACCTGACATGGCTCGTCAGTCGGACCGACAAACCGGGTTGGGTTGATGAAAAAATCAAAAATGCAATCAACCTAGTTAAACTTGGCCAACCCGCTGGCTGGACTGGAAATCCGGCATCCCGGGTTAACCCAACGAGTTTATCTTATTTTTTTTAAATCACTTATTTTCTTTCTCACTTATCACTCTCTCATATCCTCTCTCGCCATTTTTTAGTTCCCATTGAGTTTGCCTATTTCTAGTTCTATGTGGGTAAGTTACCGATTACTAGTTCTAGACACTGAGAATGACAAACTCTTTCATTCACTCTCTTAGTTCCATGTGGATGATGTTGGTGATAATTTTTGTGGGACTGATTTTGGTTAATGGTGTAACCGTTTTGCGAATAATAATTAGTAGTTGATATTTATTTTAATTGTGTTAATCTATTACTTAAAATTTTGTGTTTATTTTAATTGTGTTGTCCATAATAGATGCAATGAACAGATTGTAATTGCAAAACAATGTTTTGAATTTTGATATCTACTTTGACTATTATTGTATAAACAATTGGATGGAATTTTGTTATTTTGTATTATTTTATTATAATATGAGACTCATTGATTGAACTAGCAACAAACAAACAATGGATTGCGCAAAAGGCTTATAGCCGCATACATTTGAGGGTTGGAAACGCGTGATGCGTCTGAGGCTGTGCCCATTTCCCCTCTTCTATAGCTTTACAAGGAGTGTGAGTCCGCCTCTTTTTCTTTATTCTTTTCATATCCCTCTCCTTTGTTCTCAGTTAGATCCACCCGGGATTGTACTAGTAACCCAGTGACTCGGTCCCTTCATCGAGTTGATGATCGAGCCGAGTTTCAAAACTATGATTTGATGGATGAGAGGGAGTGAAATAATGTTTTATTTTTTTAAGTTATTTAAATAACTCAAACCGAATAAGGCCTTAAAGTTTTTTTTATCATAACTTTATATGCCTTAACTCTGCTATGACCGAGACCATAGCAATTCCTCAAGCGATGTGGTGTGTTGTAGACACAATGATATTTTCGAGTCAAACGCAAAAAGTGTAATCTCTGGCTCTTAAAAAAATCTTCTCACAACTTTATTTTAATCATTTATTTCACCTCTGTATTGTTTTTAATAATGTTCCAATTTTATTAGTAATTTTTGATATACTAATGACATAAATGAGATATCTTTTACTTTATATTTATAAGTTTGTTAGTTTGTTTATTAATTTATGACAATAAATAAAATAAGTTTATTTATAATTGGTCTGTATTTAATTCTTTAATATTTTTATAATATTCTTGTTAACAAATATCTAATAAAAAAGGTTTTCTTTAAAAAAAAAAAAAAAAAAAAAACTGTCATACCAATTATTAGTTTTTTGTTTGAACTTACCAACTAAATTAATTAATAAATTAATCACACCACTTTTTGAATAATTCGACAACAATATCAACTCAACGACTAAATTGAAGAGTTACATCAAACTTTAGAATTTTATTTAAAACAATATTAATTATATATTATTATTATTATTATTATTATTATTATTATTATTATTATTATGAGAAATGATAAAAGATAATTTGGAAAAAAGAACTTGTAGACTAGTGACATTGTAGAATGCTGAAAAAATAAAAATAAAATTCCCTCACTTCTCTTTTATCACCTTTGTTTTTCAGTTCATTTTTCTCTCATTTTATTCTTCAATTTCTATCTATCACACCTCTATTATTATATATAATTTAAATATAAAATTAATTAATCTAAAAAATAATAATAAACAAATAATATTAAAAATAATATAGTTACAAAATGAATGATATAATTTCATCTATTTAAATAATTAATATTTTATTATTTATATATTATTATTATTATTATATATACAATATTCAAGTATAAAATTAATATGAGAAATAATAATAAACAATTAACACAAAAAATAAAGTCATAATTATATAAATCAATTATATTAATTCATTTAGGTAAATAAATATATATTTTTTATTTATAAAATTGTATAAAAAATAAAATTAAAATAATTTATAAACTCCCTCAATCTTAAAATATAAGTTTAAACTTTTAAAAAACTTAACTAGTTTAAGAATTTATCTAAACTACACTGCTTAGTTTTTTTAATTATAAAATATTTAAAATTAATATTTATAAATTTTATAACTTTAAAAATTAATATTTATAACTTTATTGTATAAGTATTTTATATTCAATAAAATGTTTTAAAAAAAATGTTTATGCATAGCTAAATTAAATAAATAAATATTTAAATATTTAATTTTCAGTCTTTCAATATGATAGGATCGATGTTACCAATAAAGACTAGGGTTTGACTATTGTGAACAGTTTACGATAAATTTTTCGATAATAATTCTGTGAGGGATAAGTATTTGTTTCTATTCTTCGCAAATCCTCAAAACTCTTGAAACAGATTCAAGTGCGGAAGTGTTCGTCGGATTTGAAGCTTTAGACAACTGAATGTAAAATGACAAAAAATAAGAACACTAGGAGTTTTATGGATGTTCGGAGATAAAACTCCTACGTCACCCATTCTTCCACACCCAGAAGAATATACACTAAATACTTTGAATCAAATACAGCTTAGTGATCTAGATTACTCTCTGTTAAAAAAACAACATTTGTTCAACTTACAGCACTGAGGTTTATCACAGAAAAGACAATATGTAATTACACTATATTCACAACTAGACAGTAAGAGATTTAACATATGTGTTTAAGTAGAGTGTGTGAATCAGTTCGACCGTTATCCTTGAGCTTCTATATATATTGTTGAAGTGCACCAACGGTCGAATATTCTTTGTGGACACGTGGCATGTATCCGTTGGACGGCCTCCTATAGTACAAGAGTACAACATACGGACTCTGAGAATTTGGATCGTGGCCGTACCGAACAAGTAGTGCGTTGAATATCCTCTGATCTTGTATTGTAATAGAAATACGGTTGAGGGATATTCGCGTACGTGGCGCTCATTCATTTGATGTAATCAGTTGGCTTGTCAGACTGCATAAAGAAGTGGAGCAGACAGTCGGGTGATCGTGGGTAGACAGATGCTTTACTTTAGATAGTTGTTAAAGCAGGGCATCAAACGATCTTCTTTAGACCGCGTCTAAAGAAGTTAGACGTCGTCTAACTACGCATTCCTTTAGACCATGTCTAAAGGAGTTAGACGTCGTTTAACTACGGTTCCCTTTAAACCGCGTCTAAAGGAGTTAGACGCCGTATAACTACGCTTTCCTTTAGACCACGTCTAAAGGAGTTATACGTCCTCGTCTAACTATGCATTCCTTTAGAACACATCTAAAGGAGTTAGACGTCGTCTAACTACGCTTTCCTTTAGATCGCTTCTAAAGGAGTTAGATGTCATCGTCTAACTACGCATTCATTTAGACCGCGTCTAAAGGAGTTAGACATCGTCTAACTACGTTTTCCTTTAGACCACGTCTAAAGGAGTTAGACGTCGTCTAACTACGCTTCCCTTTAGACCACGTCTAAGGGAGTTAGACATCCTCGTCTAACTGTGCTTCCCTTTAGATCGCGTCTAAAGGAGTTAGACGTCGTCTAACTACGCTCCCATTTAGACCACGTATAAAGGAGTTAGACGTCGTCTAACTACGCTTTCCTTTAGACCACGTCTAAAGGAGTTAGACGACCTCGTCTAACTACGTATCCCTTTAGATCCCGTCTAAAGGAGTTAGACTACCTCGTCTAACTACGTAAGACGTCTAAGATAGTCTACTTTAGATCACGTCTAAAGTAGCTCTATCTTTAAATATGTTCCTGTACAAAACAAATAGACCACTCAGCTTTATTCACAACTAAGTTTAACATAGATCATCAAAATAATGTTAGCATTAAATAAACTTATTCCCTAGTTTATTTTAGTCAAAATAATTTGACCCAACACCGTATATATATATATATATATATATATATATATATATATATATATATATATATATATATATATATATATATATATTTTTGGGGGCTTAATTAAAGATATTGATGAAATTTAGATAAAGAAATGAAAAAGAGAATGACATGACATCACTAATTAGTTGGAAAAATAAAAAAATGTGAGAAAAAAAGATAAATTATTATGTTTTTTCAGTGCACCATGTGATCCCCTCTTTTATTCTCTCACTTAAATTCCTTTCTCAATCATTTCTTTTAATATATATATATTTTAAAATAATTTCAAAAATATTTAAATTTTTTTATTTGTTTTCTAATTAATCGTCACTTGTATAATTTTTTATTATCCTAAGTATATTTACCCAAAAAAATCACTTTTTAAATTTTTTATGAAATAAATTTATTTAAATAAAGTTTGCTAAACTATTCATATTCATCCAAAAACTTGTTTGAACTTGGTTTTTTTTTTGGGAAGTTGTCAAAAATGTTAATTTGATAAGGAAGGAAGTAACTTATTTAAATTTTCATTTTTTTTAATTATTATAATTATTTTATTTAAAATATAAATTAAGGGTATTTAATGTGATAAAAAAATTAAATAAAATCCTAAAAAACCTAATAAAACTACATCAAATGAGCAGACGATTAGTTAATTTTTTATTTATTTAAATAATCAAATTTAAAAAATATATAATTTAACTCTATATCCCTAAAAAATCTTTGTCCCAAAAAAGCTTAAAGTTCAAGAAATTTTAACCTCAGTATGAATTTTTTTTAAATAAAATATTAATTTAAAATATTTTAAATAAGTCTTGACAATTTAAAATTAATTATAAAAATAATTAATTTGAGTTCAAGTTTAAATAATCTTAAAATTTAATTTTTAGAGATTTGTATTTAAATTAATTTAAAAGATTATTTATTTAAAACATAGTCGTCAATTGAATTTTTGTTTTAAAATTAATAAAAAGGTATATGTGTACAAACATATTTTAAATCAGAGTTTTGTTTGTTTCGTAGTTTGATGATACTTGCTTTTTATCCTCCATACCCGTTTTTAAAACCGTCTCTACTTTATAAAATCTTGAATTTTAAAAATTTGTTGTATAACGTATTATTTTAACCAATTATTCTTCCGGTCCTAGACATGCAAATATTTTTGTGTATTTAAAAATTGTAACAAAAATATTTAAACAATATTTAAATGTTGGTACATATTACTGATGATGCTGAATAGGGAGGAAAATACCTGAAGAATATATAAGTATTTAAAGTCATTAAGGTTTAAAAATAAATTCCAAACGGGCCCTTCTCAGAATAGTTTTTGTGAAAATATCCTAAAAATATTTTGAAATCATTTTTTATTTTTTTTGGGATATTTAGAAAATGTTTGAAGTTCCAAAATTATAAAAATAATTTTGGAAAAAGAAAAGTGCAATCAAACATACCCTAGGATTAATGTCCTTGGTCTTGGTTGCATTTTATTGGTTGGGGCTAAAAGCCCTCGGTCCAGGGTCATAAGTCCCTTGGTCGGGGTTTGGAGATCCACGGTTGAGGTGTGGAAACCATCGGTCTTAGGTTAGCTTGAGGCTAACCTTCATTGGTCCTAGGTTTGAGAGTTCTCGATCCGGTGCGAGACTCCTCGGTCCCAAGTTCGAATTCTTGGTCGGATGTCAAAATCTTCTGTTGGACCTGTCGTTCCCAATCAAAATCTTACGATAAGACCTCTCAATCTTGGTAGAAATTCCTCGGTAGGACCTCTCGGTCCTAGATGGAATTTCTCAATCGGACCTCTCGGTCTTGACCGAAGATCCTCGGTCAGATCTCTCGGTCCTAATCGTACCTCCCAATTCTCAAGAACATCAAAATAGTAGGTTTTGCAATTTTGATTAAGGCCCATATCCTTTGATCCAATGTATTTTTCGACCGGGATGATGTTCGATTTCATCAAAACAGTTTTGAGACTAAAAATCGGGTTTTTCGATTTTTAGGTTTTATTGAAGTGTATGGAGGTTGCCAACAGCTTCCTTATACTTCATATAATCGACTTATACCAAAACATGAACATTGGATGTTCATTTTGACCAATTCAAGAACTTAAAAACTTAAAAACTTCAAATTTTCATTTATTATGAATTTTTTGATTTTGATCAAACATGACCAGGATGGATCAAACATTATTCAAATAGGTTTCTAACATCATTAGAAACGTGTTGGGAAGCTTTTTGGGCTACTGTTCTTGAGGATTAATTCAATAACAGAAAACCCGACTTTGAATTTTTCAAAAATACAAATATGAGTTTTTTAATTAGATCGATTAATCGGTTTTAGCTTCAACAGAAAAATTGAAAATGATCCTTAAATCGTTTCTCATTCAAGATCAATTAGCAAGACAGTATACCAAACTGTCAAAACTAAAATGTAAAAATTTCAATTCAAACTAGTAATTCGATATAGAGGATGATTGAAAACTTACCAAGGATTAGAGAACATCCTTAGACCTTAGAAAAGCTTTGAGGATGCCTGAATCCAAGCTTTCATGCCTTATACAAAATTTTCGAAAATCTAAAAGCTTTCAAGCTTTAATGGTGGATTTATGAAATTTTTTGATTGAGGGCTTGAGAGAGGATCTCTTGCCTTCAGATTCATCAAGGGAGTCTATTTATAGCCTCTCAAGGTTGGTTCATCGACCAAGTAGGGTGGATTGAGTCGAACAACTATGATGATGTTTTGGTTGTTCTTTTTACTAGTCACCGGTGTAGGCAATCATGGCGATCTTAGGCTTAGGGGAAATGATCACCGAAGTAGGGTAATCATTTCACTTTTCGAATCAAGTCAAACGATCAAAAAACGAAGATATTTCTTCTTTTAAAAATCAAAGATGGTTGCGGATGATTATCTATCTGGCGTCGCGATGATGACGACAATCTAGGAGGAAACGACATCATTTCAGGCGTATTTGGCGAATGCGGGACGCTCCGTTAGTGGCTTGGCATTCCATTGCGTTTTAGCTAAACGACGCTGGATCGTGCGTTAGCTGTTCATATGCTTCGCGGAGGCGCGCTCCTTTCATTGCAGCGGGCGATGCGGGCAATGCATTGGATGAAAATTCAGCGCCTATCCGAAGGATGTAGTTCCGGTTGCAGCGCTCTTTCGGGGTTTCGGCTGCACTGGATTACATATTTTTTTTATTAAAATCTTAAGGGTTGAATTTTCTTTTACCCATCTTACTTTTGTTTTAAAATCTCTTAAAATATATAAAATATTTAAAATAAATATAAAATTTATTTTGTCAATTTATTTTATTTGTTTTATATTTTTGGATTTAATAAATAATTTATTTCGGATAATACTGATACAATATTTATCCTAAATTATTTATTTTAATTCTTTTTGATTTCTCTAAAATTAATTTGAGACAAAATGGATACACCATTTATCTCAAATTATTTTATTTATTTTGTTTGGCCATTATTTTTAATTAATTTAGGATTTAATTATTACAATAATTAATCCAATTAATTATTTGATTAGGTTTTGACTTTGAGATTAATTATTTTGATTTCATTTATTCAAAAATAATCAAAATAATTATTTTAAAATTTATAAATTATGTATGTAGATTTTTAGTGATTACAAACTCCCTTTTCATTCACAATATCACTCAAATTCATTAACCATAATATTAAAATATATTTTATTTTTAAATTATTATATTTTATTTTATCATTATATATTGATATCAGTTAAGACTTTAAAAAAAAAAATTAGTTCCTCAAAATCATTATCAATTATAATTTATTTGAAAACTCCTATCCAAACTAGACATTATTAATTAAAGTGTTTGTTTTTTAAATAAATAGATAAATAAAATGCTCAGCATAATAGACTGCTTTTAATAAAAAAATAAATAAATAAATAAATCAGCATTCAAAAATAATAATATTTCGTACTATATATTAATGATTTAAAATGGTACTGACTGACCTGGCGCTATCAAAATGAAAATAATTGGCAAACAAAAGTATATCCTGACACGGTGGCGCCACGTCAGATTAAGGACGAGGAGTCACGGTCAGTTATAGCGGTGGGAACACGTGTCGGTCCAGAAGGGGTGAAGCGTGTTTGCATTTATAGCCGTTCATTCTGGAATGATCGCTCCCGCCAAAAGTGTCAGCGTACAAGCCCATAAGGACTAGGTTTTTTTTATTTATTTATAACAAGAACCAGTGTTTAATATTTTTTTAATCATTATATTTATATAAATATATGAGTAATTCAGTAATTGTCTTTATTAAATTGTTTTTATATAAATAATAATATTATATAAAATTAAAACCAAAATTAATAACATAATTATGTTTCTAAATCTACTATATTTATATATTTAAATTGTTAAAATTTGTATTAAAATATTTATCATGGTTAAAATTCTAATAATTTATTTGTTAACCAAAAATGCATTTTTGAAGATTTTTTTAGACCTATAAATTTTAATATATAAGTAATGTATACTTATATATTAAATCTATCAAATATTTATAAATAAATATTATTATTATTAATATTATTATTTTATATTTAAATTATAAGAAATATTCTTATTAAAATAATTTATGTTTGTATGAATATTAAATTTAAGTTAACTTTGTATTAATAAAGTTGTCCTAATAAGTCTGATTTAGATATTGTTTTAGTTGAGCTTGACCCACAAAATAATATACATAATTAAAATATATTTTAAATTATTATTTTACTTAAATTAATATTTGAATTAATTGAACTTGAACCAACATAATATACATAATTTAAAATATATTTTAAATTATTATTTTATTTAAATTAATATTTAATGAGATATTTAAAAATAATAATTTTTAAATAAAATTATTTTTTTCCAAACCTTTGGATTTGGGAAATTCCAAACAGAATAAAAGTTTAAATATCTATGTTTTAAGTCATTTCTAATAATTTTTTTTAATATTTAACTTGTTCATTTATTAAGGTATTACTAAATTTTCGCAATTATATTCAATTATTATTATTATTATTAAAAACGCTCTAATAATTAGTTTAAAATTATCATGGGTTCATGCGACGACAGTTGAAATAAACATTGGTATTGTTCACCAAAAATAATCATTGGATACCTTATTTTAAATTTATAAATTTATTTATTTTAATAAAATTAATATTACATAAATAAAATCAAAGAAAGTCAATTGTGGCCACTTCCCTCACTGCCTCAATTTGTCATCACCTACTACAAATATAAATGTGAATTAAAATATTACTCCAAACTAACAATATAGTTATTTCCACTAAGTATCTTAAATGAAAAAAAAAAATCTTTAATTAAGAGGATCTGGGTAATACTCTATATTAGCTGAGCTCTCTTACACATTAATATCTATAATTAACACAAATTTTAAAACTAATTTTAAACAAAGGCCTAGATTTAAATTATTTATAAATAATTTACTATCCAATTAATTAATTATCAATTTCCCTTATTCACATTTTTCAAATCTTCAATTAAAATGTCAATAATCTCTAATGGTTTTAACTACATTAATTATAAAGGTAATGTTATTATTGGACATGTTTATACAAAGATGAACAAAATGAGCTACTTAGCCAGCCCTAGGTAATGCTAGCTAGGAAACGATCACAATTATCGTCAACCAAAAACAATAATTTAAAATTGAACATTAAATATTTAATGTATCATTTAACCAACTAAATTAAATTACTTTGGTTAATTAGATTACAAACTATTATACGTTTTTAATACAACATAAAATATAGCCAAGTAAACAAAAAGAAGATAAAACCAATTATTTTTCACATTTCAAATTTGTCATGATTGAAATGAAAAGGGAAAGGGAAAGTAAATAAATGGAAGGGAGAAATATCAGTTTTTATTTTTATTTATTCTCAAATAGATACAAAGATGACTAGTGGCTAAGAAGGTGTAATTGGTCATATTCTTATAGAGAAATGGAACAAAATACAAAAGGACCACTTAAGTTTTAGTCTTATTAATAATATTGATCGGTCACCCTCATAACTCATATGGCTAAGTTTTGGTTTGAGTGCACCTTTCTTTATTTTACTAATTCATGTCTATCCAAAACCCCTAAGGAGAAGAAAGACGAGCCAAAATGCCGACAATTTTTGTTTCCGTTTTACAATCATGAAAACATATTTGTTTTCAAAATTAGTTGAGACTTGAGAGTTATGCTATGCTAAGACGATTTAGATGTCTATTTACAAAAAAAATAGATTAATTTGAAATAAATTTGATGAGCTAACATCTCTAGTGTGCACAAGTTGGTCCCAAACCCTTTTATAATTAATTCATTTATTTAGTTGTGAAATGAGTAATGTCACAAGAAACATTATATTTGGGTTACATTGGTGGACTTTTGAATAAGAACAATTCCCTATTCACAAGAAATGATTTCCGTTAATTTATGGTAGACTATCTTACTCAAAAGAAATCGAAGTATTTTTATACAAAAAACTTCCGATTTAGGATGTTTTAAAACTACTTAACGACCATCTTTGACTATATCTATTGTGAATCTTTTTGAAAACCTTAAAACAAGATAATTCACACCTTATGTTTAAGGTTTCAGCCACATTTCACCGGATTGTTATGGGAAAATGTAATTTTAAAGAAATCATTCATTTTGTTTATCTTATGCATTGGGCTAAATTTCTCACATCTACTGGGCCGACTAAGGCCATTGTTGTCAGAAAAAAGAATCCTAAGTTATTATGTTTTTTTTTATCATAGTGTTCTACTTAGAAGTTTTCTTTCCATTTTTTGAATTATTAAAATTAACTAAAATTCTTATAAAATATTAAAATTAATAAATATAGTAGTGATATTATATATTTATATTTTTTTATTATTAATAATTGAGATGGAGTTAGTACGGTACACAAATATCATTCTGTCCCTGACCAAACTGAGAAAAACCAACCGAAATGAGGTAATTTAAATTGTAAACCAGCTGATTATAATTGGCATCCTACATATTATGTATAAGATTATTTTCTAATGATTTAAAAATAATAATAATAATAAATCTTGATCATATATTCATTTATATATATATTCTTGTGTATTAAAATTCATAAGTAATATTTCCTTAATCATACTATTAGAGTATATGTTTTTCCTTAATTTATGTAGAAATTTTTATCTAGATTATAAATGATGCATACTATTATACGTGGGTTTGGTTTCATATGACATAAGTAACATTTTCTTAATCATACTATATTATTTACTATTTTTTTAAAAGTACATTAATGTGATATAAATAAGATCATTTTTGTTTAAGTCATAAAAGCAATATAAAAACGAGTGCCCAAAAGTGTTACCAAATACAATCGAAACAAAATGAGTGATAACGAATGGAAGAATAACAAGAAAAGAAAAGAAAATGTATCATTAATGAGTCTGGAGGTTCTAAGTCCTTAAAAGTTAATGAGTTCCCGTCCATGCATCTTTACTGATTTTTCAAAAAAAACTTTGACAATCGTTATAATAATAACGTTATTGAGTAAATGTACAAATTAAACACAATTCCTAAATGTTTTGCAATTTTTTTAAGACAATTGATCAACTTAGTCTATTTTTGAAATACTGTAATTTTTGATCACGTAATAAATGATGATATTTTTTCCCATAAAATATGATAAAACCCGATTTCTCCATTAAAAAAACAAAGTGTGGTACATAACACCTTAGTTGTTTTTGGTGGTGGTTTCAATTCATTTTTTTAGTGGAGAATGTTAATTTTTAGATTTGAATATAGTCCAATTATAATTCCCATATTAGAGAGAAACTATTTGAGATAATGATTTTATATATATATATATATATATATATATATATATATATATATATATATATATATATATATATATATATATATATATATATATATATATATTTAGCAATAGTTTGTTCTTCATGTTGCATGTGAGTCTTGTCTTGCAGACCGGACCAAGGAAATAGGGTTGGAATGGGCTTAAAAAAACTTTGGGTTGGGTTTAAAAAAATAATAATTTTTTTTTTTTTTTGAGTAAAACGAGTATATAAAGGTAAATTTTACAATTTTTTTTAAATAATTAAATAAAAAACAGTAAAGTATATTAAAATCTTTTAATAAAAATGAGCGAGTATAGTCAAATTTGAACCGTAATTTTTTTTTCCGTGCCTTGAACCCACCCGAGCCTCTACATAGATCCGTCTATGAGTCTTGGATAAATGGCGACTTCTAGATCCAGTAGATTTAGTTGGTGGAATAAAAACATTTTACTTTATCTTTGAATTTGAAGATATTCATCACGAAGATAATCCAAGTAGTTGTGAAAATATACCAACTCAAACTAAGAAACAAATCATTATCATATTGGCACTTGTGAAAATTGTTTGATTTCAATTTGAAATCAAGTTTTTTTTATTTATTTAATTATAATAGTTGATCCATACCTTAAAAAATATATTACACATATAACTTTAATTTTACAAAATGATATTCACATGTTAACAAATAAGATGAAAAGAATAAATTAAGTTTGAAACAATTTTATCCCATGATCTGTTTGAATAGTTGTAGTGCTATATATCTTATTCAACTTTGTGGTTATATATATATGAAAAATGATTAGAAGCACGACTTTGGGGGAACGACTCGTACATCGAAAGTGACCTCGTTGTTATACGAACGTGACCTCGCTGTTATACAAAAAAGACCTCGTTGTTATATATTAATGGGATGTAACAAACAAACATGACATTAATATTAAGAGATACGAACCTTCTTTTAAATAGAGAAAAGTGGTGTTATCCAAAAAGTAGCAACGGATGTATAAATCAACATTTAAAAAAAATTTGAATCTAGACCAACCTTAATTTAAGGCTTATTTTTGTGTTTGTGTGTAAGAATAGAACACAATTTAAACTACTAATAAGCTAATAAAGTTTTTTATTTCTATTATTATTATTATTATTATTTTTAAATAGTTAATAAATATTAGAAATGATAAAATTGTTTTAAGCACACAACACGTATCATACCTGAAAAAAATAAAACAAGTCATAAAACATAAAAATAAGAAAATAATATAAATACGTTACCCAACAGGTTATTGAGCTCGTAGATCCTCAATAAGAGAGATTAAATCCCTACATCGACTCTATCGGCTTTTCAAAACGAATTTTAGAAAGTGTCATAGTAATAACATTATGAATGATGTGTATTAGACGACTACGATCATTGAATGTTCATCAATTTCTTTTAAACCAGATAGTCCACTAAAAATAATCGGAATGATAACCGAAATATATAAGCATACGAGTCATCTCAATCCAAACTTCTCTGCAACTATTTAAATAATCGAACATTGCCAAGTGAAAATGACTTAGGCATCACCAAGTGATCAAATCCAATTATACTCTATAAAAGAAAAACTCTAAATAATTGTTACCCTTAATAATACAAACAAACAATTGTGAGTGACTATTTTACTTTCTTGTCACTAAAGTTTTAAGTAATGTTATGACTATAAGTTTTTCTTAAATCTGTCCATATCTTATCTAAAAGATTAGGGAAAAAAAGGCAAGATAATTGAAAATTATAATATAGATATTGTAAAACTTATTTGTTATTACGATTAAAAACATATATATGAAAATGTTTGTTAAAAAATACAATAATTTAAAAATTAATCTTGTAATTAAAAATAATATCTTTACACTAAAAATGAAACTTTGTTGTAACTTTTTATTTGTCAAAGAAATAAAAAAAAAAAACTAACAAAATCACATTTTGAATGAAGAAAATAATTAATTAAGTTACCATCAAGTCATTGAAGCCAGAAATTTCAATAGAATATCAACATAAAAAACTAAACATCAAGAAAAATATAAGTACTAGTCCATCAGGTCTAGGTTCTAAAAGTAACCCAAGTCTATATGAACATTTTGATCACACTTCAAGCATTTATTTGTGTTATACTTCTTTAAGTTTCTTGTATAATAGATTTTTTTTTTTAATTAAAGATAACTAACTTGACATCCCACCGTCATGACATTTCGCTTCATTTTAAAGCGCTTTCAAATGGAATCGAATCCGTGACATTTTGGTCTCTTAAGCCGACTAAATTTGTAACTACTTTAACTACACTCGAATTTAACTACACTCGAATTTAACTACAAAAAGACTCCCTTAAAATATTGAAGATGACACTAAAACTCATGACTTTCCATTCTTCTTATCTCCAAACTTGCACCGTATTTTCGGATATTTTATCTTCATTTATTTTGGATGAGTGATTTTTTTTTTTTTTTGAGTTATTTTTGTTAAAATAATTTATTGCAAATTATGTCCTAACTTATTCTAAATTGTGTTTTTTAATAAATTTTATAATTTGATTTTCTTAATTAATATAAAGTGTTTTATTCATAAAACAAAGAGTCAACATAGTAAACAAATACATTAAAAAACAACCAAATAAAAAAAATTAAGCAACATATACTAAATCAAATGACCACAAAATTTGCATTTTTGTAAAGTCCTGTCTCAGTCCAATAGATTTCATAAATCATTCCGATTCAATTTGTGTCACACAAATTAAATATTTGATATATATTTGATTACATGAAGAATTAATGACATCTTATTGAAAGGGTTAGTTAAATAAGAAATACATATTTAGATATTACAAGAGATGGTTAATAATAAATTATTGATGAGTGTGATACACAAACAAGTGAAAGAAGATTATGGAAATCCCCATGATCAGGAATCTCAACAAATTAATCAAATATTAAAGTTGACAAAATTACGATGAGAACAATTAATGTAATTGAAGAGAAAAAAAAATATTAAGTTCTTATGATAGAGAAGGAAAAAAATATTATTTTATCTAACCGGCCAGCTTTTAAATGAATTTTTCAAATATTTAAATATATTAATAATTTAATTTTTATTTTATAACGTGATTGTTAAAATTTGAAGTTGAGTCTTAATATATATATTAACATGATATTTAAAGTGAAATAATATTTAATTAAAGGAACTTTACAACCATTCAATCCACTCAATTTATAAAGTGTAGTGAAATAATATATAATTAGTTAATTAGTTTATTTTTATTATTTTTTAAATATATTTAATTCTAGTATTATATATTTTAAATTTTTTTAAGCATAAAAGATGTTAGAATTGTTTTAAAATAAAGTCGCTTATGATATCAATTATTGGTGTCGGTATTGTTCACTATTATGATTTCATTGTGTCTTACTTAAATTTAAAACGTTTTGAGTGTAAATTAAATATGAAGACAATCATATAAGATTAGTTTAATACTATAACTAAGATTAATTTAATATAAGATTTATTGTGAGATGAACATAATTTCTAAATGGAGTACTACTAATTAAGAGAAACATATTATTTTCTAAGAAAACAAAAAGGAGAAACACATATTATTAACTATGTTTATGAAGTTGAATGAAATTTGATTAATTCGTATGAAGAAATTGACCTCTTATTTTCTTGGTTTGTTTATATATATATATTTTTTAATTTGAATGTATCTTATTATGACCTGATCAATCTTGGAACCATAGTTAATAAAGATCAAATAGTGATGGTATAGTAACTCAAATAAATATATCTTAACTAATAAGTCAATCAATTTGATAAGAATATTCATGATAATATAGATTCAATTAAAATTAAAACTTAAAAATAAATAAAAAATACTAAATATGAATAAATAACTTAACAATAGATCATCAATTCAAAACTTATGCATGATGAGTTCTTACTTTATATTTCATAATTAAATGAGTCTTTTAGCCTAACGGTAACAAGATGTGAATATCCCCAACCCTCTTGATATGTCCTGGATTCGAGTCCGTCAGACGACAAATTTCGCGTCTAGTTAAATGATTAAGTGTGTTTGCGGGTTATATACTTAACCCCATTGTGACTACATTTTTTTTAACGAGTCTGTGACTAAATATCTCTATTTATAAATCATAATAATTTATTGATATTAAATATTAGAAGATACCTAAATCATCGTCCAAATCTTTTTAGATTCTTCATATACAAAGTAGGACGAGTGACTAATGAAATGATTCATTTAATATTTAATAAAAACAATATAAAAATCTTTGTAGATTGCACAAGATCTTGCTCCAAATGCACCAAGCCAAATATATAGGGAAATTTATTTGATTCAGGCACTCAATTGATTATAACATGCATGTTTTTTTTTATTCAAATTCCTATTTTATATTGCACATAATATTTTGGTCTTCACACAATAACTAGTCTTATTTAACTTCTTCCCCTTGTATTATAATTATTTTATATTGTGAATATAGCCTAATTAAATGCCTATAAAGTAAACAGATTTCCCTATATGTTTTTCTAAAAAAGATTTTTAAGATTTATTTTTCACAAAAGTAAAATTGTTAAGTGTTCATTTTGTGAGTTGAACTTAAATCTTTTAATATGAAAACTCTCTCTACTAAATCAGTTATGCATGTAACTTTCTCAAAATTTCATTATAGAACAAAATCTATAAGGCTTTGTTCGGATTGAGATTATTATAATAACATATAGGGAGAAAATAAATGATGATTTTGAGAATGTTAGAATATTTTTAGTAAAATTACTTAGAAAAATATTGATATATAATAATAAAATAATAAATAATAATATAAAATAAAGAGTATTTTAGTATTTTTGGTAATGAATAGAGTGATGTGATTTATGAAAGAAGAGTGAAATAATGTTTAAGTAGATTGGTTATTTAAATAACCCAAACCGAAGCATTAGAGTAATGACATAGAGATTCTCATAAAATGCCATAGAATATTGGCATGCTCTAAGAAGCTTACAAATTCTAACAAACATAACCAACCTTTATGAGTATAATTCAAATCAAACAAAACTTAGGCTGAAAATTAATCTCAACAAAGAATCAAAGTGACAAAATTTAAAAACACAATTATGGATAGTAAATTTGTTAAATGTAATGTCTTCAACTATGAATACAAAAATTAGAAGTTAATTATAACCATAAATAAATGAAGGGAAGATACATGTAAGAGATTCACATAAAAAGTTAAGTAAAAAAAAAAACTCTAGATGAACATGATAAACCGTTTCATCGTAAAATGAAGAAATTACATGGACAGGTAGAAAATTAATGAATACTAAACGAGTAATGATAATAATAGATCTTCTATAGAAGGAAAAAGTTATACAGACAAATGGGAAAGATACAACTATATTACAAGTCACAAAATTAAAATGATAAAATTTCTGTTATCTTCTTCAATTCTCTACCACTTCCATTACTTATGATAAATGATGAAAAAAAGTAATTCAAATAAATGATAATATATATAAAATAGCAAGAACCATCAATCACATTTAAATTCCCTTTGATAAATTTGCATAAGGAAAGGCTATAATAAAGAATACACACACAATTATGTCTTTTGATGCCCCCTTTATAAGAAAGATCACAATAACAACAAAAGTCTCACCACTAGTTAACATATTACCAATTTCCACAAAACAAATTAATGAACAAATTTCACATGCCTTCATAACAAAGTCTCTTCAACTCTAAATCCTAATGACACCTCTTAATTACAAAAGAAACTCTTAAATTCAAGCTCTTATTTAAAGAATGAGAAATAAACAATCTCTTCCAAGATACCTTTCTTGAAACAAATTAAAATATTACCTCCATTGCACAATATTGCCAACATTGATCTTAGTCTCAAGATCCCATCCAAACGTTAACAATGACAATGACTTTTAACTAGGACGACAAACGAGTCAAACCAAACTCTTGAGTTCGAGCTCGACTCGATTAAGTATTTTTTTTAACTCGACTTGAACTCGAGTTCGAACGAGTTTATAAATTTAAGCTCGAGCTCGACTATTTACCTACAAGCTTGGCTCGACTTGAAAAACTTGAATTAACATTAAATGTTCAAATATTTGTGAAATAAAATATTTATTTTAAATTTTAATATTAAAATAAATAAAAAATATATATTATTTATTATCAGGCTAATAAAATCTAGACAAGGCATCGAACAAATATTATATGAGCTCGAGCTCCACGAATATTAAATAAGTCGGCTCGAGCTTGACTCGAACTTGGTCAAAGTCCAACTTGACTCATATGTCGTCCTACTTTTAACTCAATTTTTTACCATGACTTATTATACCAAGCACTCCGTCCATTATTATTATTATTATTTTTGCAACTAAATCAAGTTTATTATTCGTAGAAGGCTAGCACGATCTACACTTAAATCGAAATGTGCTTAACATACCAGAATAATTTAAGTGAAAAGAGTATTGTCTTAAATATTAAATGTTTTAAATTCGTTTTTCACTAAAAATGTCTGAAATTATGTGAAGGGTCGTGTTAATTTTTTCTAAACAATAATTATAGTTTAAAAAAAAAAAATATAGATTATTTTTAGTGAAAATTGAACCTTAGACATTTATTCTCTTAAAAAAGAGACTTATTTTTAACTGGACAATTATGAATAGGTAATTTCATTAGTGTAAATATTTAACCAATCTTATTGCAACACTCAATTTACATTTTAAGATAAATTAATCCAAACTCAATACATGGTTACATAAGATAAATTAATATGAACTCAAGATATGGTTCAATTATTGCCAACTTTATTCCTAGGAAGTTAATATTGTTGAAATTATAAAACTAATATAAGTTGGGACAAATCGGCAAAAAAAATTATTGTGATAGTCCAATCAAAAGAAGAAATAATATTTAAATGAGAAAAAAAGGGGGAAAAGTTGATGTATGTGTCCATGTATTGGCCTCCAACCCAAAAATCTCCATCAACAGATCAAAAGAAAAATTAAACCTTAAAGAATTGTAAGTTATAAGTGGTTTTGCCACTATATCAAATCCCAACTGCAGTAACACTCACTTTTCTTTTCTTTTGAGAGAAAAATAAAATAACTTATATATCTTAGTAATTTATTTATTTATTTAGGAAACTACAAAATAAGTATGATTCTCACCTAATTCAACTTAATACTTTTTATTCTTTAAAAAAAATGGAAAAACTCTAGTTGCCACTTGATTTACCTAATGGGTTTATGAATAAAATTAATTGTATTCAAATAACATAATACAACTTATATTTGAAATCCTAAATTTTTATTTTTAGAGACTATAAAGATTACAATAACTCAAGGGAAAGTAGAATTATTGTAACACCATTCAATAAAAAACATTCATTGGTATACATGAAATCATGTTTAGGTTCCTAATCACGAACATATTCATTTATGTCTTTCGCTAGCTAAATGAACCAACATATCGCTGAAATTTGTTCCGAAAAAACTGATTAATTGAATCTAGTACCACCAAAATCATAGTGGAGCTGGAAGATCAATGCATGCATAAAGATTTTTTGCATCATAAAGTTGGTAGAGGAAAAATAAAGAGATTTTGACATTGTTAGATCATTTCGATCACATTGTTCTCCAATACATATGTTTCATAAACACGTAAATTAAAGCCTTTGAGAAGGCAACTAGTTTCAAAGTGGGGTGTGGGAATTCCATTGAGAGTTTTGGAATGATATATATCGAGTGCGGTTAAAACAGTCTTTTCCCATCTTATTCGATGCAACAATTTGTCGGGATGTTAGTGTATATGACATGTTTGAAGATGATGATCATGTCTTAATGTTTTAATGTCTTAGGAATATATGGTTCAAATGCTGTCTTTTGGAGGCAGAGGCGGTGCCTAAACAGATGACCCTTTATTAGAAGAAAAAGGGTATTGGAATAAAGTAAATCTGGTAGTTTTATGGTGAGATTGATTATTTTATTTGTACAACTCATATGGGAATTCACAAAAGTAGGACGTTAGCATTTTTAAATAAAAATAGAGTGAATTATAGAGAAGTTTTTCTTTTTCTGAATTTAAAATTAAAACTAGCAAGATTCTCTACAATTATGCCTTAGTGAGAATTGAAGTTGAGATTTTTGATCTATTAGGCACTATTTTTTTTTCATTTAAACTACCATAAATGGTTGAATTATAGAGAAGTTGACAGTAATGTATTTATAAAATCAAAGAAAGCAAACTTTTAAGAATGTGGTCCACATCTTTAAAGGGAGAAAGATAAGGGGATGAACTATAAAATGGTATTAATGATGTTCCTTTGGCTTTGGGTACATAGTTTTCATATCATGAACATAATAATAATAATAATGTAAAGAAAAGATAGGTTGTATAAAAAACAATAAAGTTTGTTTGTTGTGTCCACTATAATTGAAAACTGATATAAATAAAGGATTGTCCACTCATAAAAGCACATAATCTAGTGTAAAAAGGTAAGCAACACACTGTACTTGCACTCTAATGTTGACACCTCAATGATTTTCATGCCAAAAACAAAAGTTCATTTGCCTTTTGATGTGTTTCCACATATTATCTTATTTGGTCTTTTACTAAAGATTGTTGCATTATAAACTAATTGTCAAGTCCCATAGTTTGTTCAAAAGGTTAGTGTCTCTGTTGGCCACTTGTCCCTGTGGGTGTCAATGTGTTTCTGTGTATTATAATGTCTCTTTCTCAATTTTAATGGGTCAAATAAGTGAGCAATTAGTTCAAAATGTCCTTTTATTTCTATTCATTATGAGTTCAAACATTTATTTGTAATTAATTATTCAAATATATATATGTGTGTGTGTGTTTAGTTTTCTAGGTTTAATGGTAACACATGAATCTTGCACATGGATGGCAAAAATAATTTCAGGTTTTATTGAATTTTTTCTTAGATTAAATACATAAAAGAAGGAAATGTAGAACTCAGATAGTATTGAAGGAAATATTCTTATACATGATGTCCATGTTTGAAATCCTTAAATATTTATAGGTGTTTGAGTTGAGTGTATCATGTGGATGTTTATGTGGGGAAGCTCTATTATCATACGAGAATAATTACTTATGAGCTAAAGTGTGTAATCGAGGGTTTCTTCTTGACTCTTTTTATTTGATCGAAAATTTTCTAAAGATTTAAAAGAATCTTATGGGCTAGTGTGATTCGAGCCAAGTACAATTTTGATGCATATAGTTGATTAACCAAGGTGACCACGTTTTCTAATTATGTAGATCAGCTTCGATATAGCATACTTCAAGAAAATATTTTTGGCACCAATACCACAACTTTTATACTATTTTCTCAACAACTACTTAAGGTTGTTATTTGTTAGATATAAATAAGCATGGACATTCTTGTGATTATGTTAAAGGTGTACCACAATTGTTTGGTTTAGAAGGTATCTTTATCTCGAATTTTGAGATAACAACAAAATAACTTTTATCTCCCGCATTCAAGGTTGGATACTCGGTTTGAAAGACATATCTCGTCGAGGTGAAACGACACAAATTATTTTAGTCACATTAGTGCTATATGATTCTGGCCAAGTAATTTGTTTGTCTTTTATCTAGGGGAAATGTTTGGAACTCAAGAAAACCACCCAAATTTCATTTTTGGGTAACTAAGGTATTTTTAAGAAGAAAACCATCATCAACATTAATATAGTTCTTTACGTATATTCTTTCATTGGACATCATATGTTTTGAATAAATAATTTAAGAAATTTTTTTCCTTTTTTGGTCAGACTTAAGCGCTTAAGCCTAACCAATAAATACAAAAGGTTTGGTAGATACAAGATTATTATCATTTAAAAAAAAGAAAAATACATATGGTAGATAATAATTTTTTTCTTGTTTAGTTAAACTTAATCGTAGTACAATTCTTACTTAAATTCGCTCATTTTCTTAAGCTTTTTTCGGTTTGAATTATAATAACTTATCATCTTTTCATATATTCAACTTTTACTAACCTAATCTGGAACAAAACCTTAATACTATCTATCCACCTATTTAAAAATAAAATACTTTATTGAATGAACAATAATAGAAGGACAAATTTGTTATAAAGATATAAGTAGAGTAAAAAGGATATTATATTTTTAATCTCTTTAAGATCTCATGGGCTGTCGGAATTAATGGGCTTAATAATAATAATAATAAAATATTAATTAAAGTTGAGAAAGGGAAACCTGTCAAATTGCACCTAAATCAACTTAAATGGTCGGCTCCACCCAAACTAATCAATAATAATAAAGGAAATAAATACACCCACATATTTATTATTAATTAAAAAATAAATAAATAAGTAGTTAAAGAAGAAAAGTTTATTTTATATTGCCACATAATTCCTATGAAATAGTGGGACCCATCGTTGTGACGCGTGTTAAGAATGTAAACAATGTACGGTGATAGATTTATTATAAAAAGTTAGTTCATCTTAAAAGTCATTTATCAAAATGGATTTTTTTTTTTTTTTTTATTATTATTTTTTTTTATAAACTCAGTTTTTATCCAAAATTTAAACGTCTTATTAACTATTAAATCAAATAATTTTATCATTTATATAATAAAACTATCCTCTAATTTTATTCTCCCTCTATATCATCATTCTCTCACTTACACCATATCTTTTAAAGTTATAGAGTAAATTAGTCTTCAAATTTTAAAAACCCAATTTTTTTCCTAGTTTTTACCCAACAAACATTTTCAGGATAAACTCAATTAAAACCCAAAAATATTTTCCTCAAACAAGCCCGTTTGATTAGACTATAGTTACAATAATTTTAGTAAATAAATTATTATATATAAATAAAATAAAATATATTTAAGAGTTTTTTTTAGTAACTATGAAATTAAAATTGAAATTTAGGTGTAATTTAGATTCTTATATTTGTTAGAATATTTAATATTAAGAATTAAAAATAAAATTGTAATTCTTAATCTCAAATCAATCTAAATTTGTAATTTTAATTTCATTACTCTTTGTTCGAAATTATATTAAATATTTTATTTATTTTATTTTCTAACTAAGTATTTTATTATTTGATTATTTCATATCTTAAAAACTATTCTTATCACTTGATTTATCTTAGTAAGTTATTAATATTTTAATAATATAGGTAAAATATATTTAAATTATTTTTTTTATATTTTTTTACAGCTACTTGTATATCTATTTTTGTTTGAAATAGTTAGGTTTTTTCAAGTAGTACAAATGAAGAACAATCTCCCTAGAGTGAACCATTCTTATTCTATAGTCCAAAATTAAATATTCTAGATAACTAATTTAAACCATCGTTCGTATAAGGTATCAACTAGGTTGTGTTTCTCATATTTGGATTACTAATTGCTTATTTGACTAATAAACTCATTTCATCTTAAAACTAAATTATATTTATTCTCACTCTCAATTAAGAGGATAGTCGCCCTTTTGATGTAAGTCATATCTAACGACCGATTCAAGCTTATTACGAGTTTTGTATTACGAAATCATATTTTATATCTCATAATCTCTATCATATTATTTATATTTTAATTATATGATTATTAGACTTTTTTCTTTTTAACTTCAATATTCATTATTATTTATAGATGATTTTGTGACACAATACAAACACACAATATCTAAATATGTAGGAGATGAATTTGTAATAAACTTGCCGTCACTTTAGTTTGCAACAATGTTGTTTGAAAATGGAACAAAACATATGCGTCGTCGTTTAAAAACGAAGATGAAGAAGTCATCTCAAGACGAATGTGAAAACTTTTTCCGCAATAAAACTTAAAAAATTATAAAATGGATATATCACATATAAGAGAAATTTGTGTCCATCTTCAATACAAATTAACGATTTTATAATATTTAATTACTTTTACATATTTAGAGTATAAATTCAAATAAAATTAAATATATAAGGATCAATTTCAAATAAAACAAATGTAAAACGAGCAATTTCAAATAAAAATAAATGTAAAAGGAATAATTTCAAATAAGATTATATATAAGGAGATATTTCAAACTTAAGTATACATATTTCAAACTTAAGTATGCGAAGCATATATTATACCAGGGCTGATCATAAGGTAAGCCTAGCAATCACAGGGGTTAGGGCTACTAATTTAATAAAAAATAAAAGATAATTAGTTAAATTTACTAATTATTTTAGTCATAAAAGTGTTTAGCTTAATGTTTCAAGATAAAAATTAATAGTTTTATTTTGTCTTGGTTCAAATCTCAACTAAAATGATTTTTTTTAACTTGAGTTAGGGTCAGCTATTTTTTTTTTTTTTTTTACTTTTTTCTATTTAGGATTGGGCAGCCCAAAAATTGGGTTTGGTTATTATAATTCTACCATTTTTTTAAACATAAAAATTAGAATTTAATTATAATTATATAGTTTTTGAAATATAAGAATTGAACAATAAGTCAATTATGAATTCAAATACCAATTCCAAATCAGTGTTGACGATTAAGGTAAATAATTCCAAATAAATAAAAATGATAAACTTAAGTGATATGTATCAAACACACTCTCCATGTTAACTTTTCAAATAAAATAAGTATTATTGTTTAGCAAATAAAAGTTGATTTAATCAAATTAGACTATTTTGTTTGGTTTGATATTATTTTTTTATGTAAAGTTTTTTTTTTTTGTGTGCATATAATATATTTTATTTATTTTTTAAAGGTTAAAGTAATGAATTGGAGTATATCTTTTTTATTTATTTATATAACTATTAATGGTTATACTCTAATGTTATATATATTTTTAATTTAGGAAGATATAATGATTAGTAGACATAACCTTAATTTAACTTAAAAGTTTTAGTAAGAAATAAGTTGGTGATTGCTCTCTAAAATATAACTCTAATTATTTGAGTTACATTAAAGGTAATACTATATTCTTGCTATTTTAACAAATTTTAACCATATAAACAATTTCCTATTTTGTTATTGGATAATTCTGAAAAATATATCTTTATATTTGTTATGCTTGATAAAAATTATAATGATTAAAAAAATAATTTGAATCATTATGTTACGACTTGTTTCGTAAGGTGTGTTTTGGGTTCAAGAATCACGTTCTTGATCTATAAGACCGGTGAAATTCTACAATCAAAGGGCATCGGAAGGTTTTCGATAGAGAATTTAGGGGGAAGGGATAGAAGAATCAAGGGTGCGAAGAGAATTACTGTTGGTCTATACCAAACAGTCCATAGTAAATAATAATAGATGAATAGGGCAGAAGTTCATATCTTCATTATTCCATTCATGGGTCCTTGGGGAAGAAAGATCAGCCTTATATAGGTGATGTCTTGCCCCAAAATATTCGGTTACAACAATAACTAGAAAATAACAGAATTCAGTTTGTAAAGTAGAAAAGGAAAACAAAACAAATAATAAAACAACAAAACAGAAATCTGGCCCATGTGCACACTAGGACCGAGACCGGGTGCCGGGGAACGTTGCTGGAATTTATTCTAGGACCGAGGCCTTGATTTTAGACCCTAACATTATCTCCCCCTTCGAAATTCGTCGCCCTCGACGAAAAAGACCGTGGTCTGCCGAGTCTACCGAGCCTCTAATGCGCATGCTGAATATTTTAAAGAATTCGGTCGGACTTCAGCAAGTCCAGCAAGTGTCGGAGTCCTAGGACTGTATTTCTTAGAAGCCTTCGGTCTTCCTGCTCCACGACCAGTCCTTCCTTTGGCCCAGCACGCCAAGTGCAGCAAAAGGGTCATCTTTCTTCCGGGCATACTCTAGAATGTCTTCAAATAACCAAGCCCAGTCCTTTATCCAGACCAGCAACACATGCGCAACAACATAGCCATGTCTTCCGACTACCTTCCTGGATGGTGTTCGGTTGTTGGGTTGCTGGGTTAGCCCTTTGATTATTTTTTGAAAATTTTCAGCAACGTCTTCCAAAACAAGTGAAACACTTTGGCATTCGTTCTTGCTGATTATTTGAACCATGGCAACAACATTGTGATTTTCCAAGGCCTTTTCTAGCTGGCTGCCTTGTATTATGTTGACCCGCGGCCGAGGGGCACCTTGCTGGACCGAGAAAGTGTGCAAGATAATGACACGTTCGTCCCTTGTCTCAAGCACCAAAGGTGGGTCATAAAAATCTGATTCTTGGACGGGTTCTTGAACGAGTTCTTGAACTTCTTGCTGATTAGCCGAGGCCATGAACAATCTGGATTTGCACCTATGATTGGGCTCCCATTTTGTGCTCGGCCAGACCGTGTTAACAATGCATGATTTGGGCAGCAGCGGCGGTTTGACATTGTACAAGGGCCTGCGACCGAATCGCAGCAAGAGATCTTTCTTGAATTTATGCCATGTCAATGCTTCCATATGGTTGAGATTCCGCAAATATGATTCATGCCACGTTCTTGCCTCTTTTGAGAAGTGAGTGCGGACAATGTCCAGCTTTGTGACATCATTCGTCTTGCTCTCCCTAAATATTTGCTCGGCAAATAAGAGCCAGTCCTCCAAATCAGTCCCATCAAATTCAGGGATATCAATATTTGTGAGCCGGGTTGGAGAAAAGTGGTAAGAAGCAATAACATGGGGTCGGGTGTGGGGATCTTGGCCATTATTTAACGCACCTTTTTCAATGGCTGTCAAGCTTTTTCCAGCAGCATACCTTCTGTCCATATTTTGCTGAAAGGCATTGTGTAAGGCAGCCTGTTCGGTCGAGTGTTGTTGTAGGGCAGCATTCATGGAGGCATATTGTTGAGTCAGCCTTTCGAGTAGGGTCTTAATATCATCCATCTTTGCTGCTATCTGGTTTCTTTCATTTGAGAATCGTCTTGCTCTGATACCAAGAATGTTATGACTTGTTTCGTAAGGTGTGTTTTGGGTTCAAGAATCACGTTCTTGATCTATAAGACCGGTGAAATTCTACAATCAAAGGGCAGCGGAAGGTTTTCGATAGAGAATTTAGGGGGAAGGGATAGAAGAATCAAGGGTGCGAAGAGAATTACTGTTGGTCTATACCAAACAGTCCATAGTAAATAATAATAGATGAATAGGGCAGAAGTTCATATCTTCATTATTCCATTCATGGGTCATTGGGGAAGAAAGATCAGCCTTATATAGGTGATGTCTTGCCCCAAAATATTCGGTTACAACAATAACTAGAAAATAACAGAATTCAGTTTGTAAAGTAGAAAAGGAAAACAAAACAAATAATAAAACAACAAAACAGAAATTTGGCCCATGTGCACACTAGGACCGAGACCGGGTGCCGAGGAACGTTGCTGGAATTTATTCTAGGACCGAGGCCTTGATTTTAGACCCTAACACATTATTATAAATGAAACTAAAATTAACACAATATTTGAATCATGTTCTATAAAAAAAAAATCTTTATATTAAATAAATTAATAATTATAATTTTGGATCATAATTTGAAAAACTAATTTAAATAATGATGCAAAATGATTTTTAATAAGACAAAAAAATCATTTTTAATAATAATTTGTTTTAACTATACAAAACAATAAGAGAAATATTTGATTAAAGAACAACTCCTTCAAGTATATGCAAAAGTATTAATATTGATAGACTAGAAATAGATTTGGGTGTGGGGGATATGTCATATTATTTGTCCATAATTAAGACATGTAAAGAGCAATCTAGTCGGTGTTATTGAAAATGGCAACTAATTAACTGAATTAATTAATTAATTTCATAAATGCTCCCAACCAGGGTATGCTGGGATTCGCTATGGACAATTCGAATCCAATTTCTTTAAAACAATTTATTTATTTATTATTAATTTTTTTATGAAAATAATTTGTAATAACTAGCCTAATACATTGGCATTGTAAAAATTAATTAAATTCACCACTCTAATGTCTTTTGTTATCTTCATTGACGTTCTCTTTCTCATTCGTCAATATCGTTCCCTTTCTCATTCGTCAATATCGAGTGGTTGGAGTAACTTTGTGATTGTCTATCTAACAAAATTCATAAATAAACAATCTTAGTTAAATATAACTTTAAAGTATTTTTATTTAAAAAATTTGATATATCTGACAAATTGAATATAAAATACAACATATACAATGTTGAAATAGACGATACTCACTTATCTAGCGTCGTCAACATCAACATCATCGTTTCTATCGCCTTCATCATGCTCTTTGTCGTTAACATCTACGGTCTGAACATGAGAGGTTTCGGTGATTGAGATAGTCTAGTGGTCATCTTCATCCTCTCATTTATCGTTCTTTTCGTCAATTATCAAAAGAGAAGGAAATGGTAACAAATTTGATATGGAGACCTTAATTTTTTTTTCTCATCATCTCACCGACCTCTTCCTTTTCGACATCTTTTACCCTAACGTCGGTCAACCAACAATCTCATTTAATCACCAATATCCTTTATTCCCTAATGGAACTCTCATACTACTAATCTCCTTTATTCCCTAATGGAACTCTCATACTACTAATCTCGTGACCTCACTTCTATACCCAACCATCTCAATATTACCAACAACTTTTACCCTCACTTTTGGTAAACCAATCATCTCATCATCACTAACTTCTTTACCTTCATTTTTTCGGGAACAAATCATTTCATTCACATATTTTAACCACCAAAAGTATTTGTTCTCCAATTGATCTCTCATTACTAATCTCGTGACATCACTTTAATCATTTTGTATCTTAACCATCTTATTTCATTACCGTGACCTTTTATCCTTATTTTGGAAAACCAACCACCAATCCAATCGATATTTCATCTCTTTGTGATCTCACTTTCACACTTCAATCAACCAACCGTCTCATTCGCATATTTAACCACCAATATTCTTTGTTTTGCATTGGACCTTTCATTACTAATCTCGTGATCTCACTTCAAACATTTTGCACCACAACCATCTCATATCATTACCGCGACATGTTACCCTCACTTCGACACACCAACCATTATCCAAACGACTTCTCATCTCGTGATCTCACACTTTTAACACTTAGATCAATCAATATCTCATTCATATATTTATAATCACAAATATCTTATTTATTACTATTCTCTTATCCCTCGGTTAAAACAACCACCAATCCAATCCATCTCTCATCTCTTCGTGATCTCACTTTCCCACTTTAGTCAACCAACTATCTCATTCACATATTTAACCACAATATTCTTTATTTCTCATCGGACCTTTCATACTAATCTCGTGACCTCACTTCATACATCTTACATCACAACCATCTCATATCATTACCGCGACATCTTACCCCACTTTGACATACTAACCATAATCTAAACGACTTCTCATCTCGTGACCACACACTTTCAACATTTCAATCAATCAACATCTCATTCATATACTTCTAACCACAAATATATATAATTTGTTATTGTTCTCTTATCCCTCGGTTAAAACAATCACCAATTCAATTGACCTCACATCTCTTCATGATCTCACTTTCAAACGTTAGTCAATCAACCATCTCATTTACATATTTAACCATAAAATATTGTTTGTTCTTTAATGGACCTCTCATTATTAATCCTTTTGGTCATTCAACCATCTCATTAACATATTTAACCACAAATTCTAATCGATCCCTCATCTCGTGACCTCACTTTCACTTCGGTCCACAAACTATCTCACATTCACTTATTTAACCATCAATATCGTTTATTCATCTGATGGTCATCTCATATTAATAATCTTATTACCTTATTTATCATCTCATATCATTACTGTGACCTCTTACACACACTTTGGCAAACCAACCATAATCCAAACTACCTCTCATATTGTGACCTCATACTTTCACACTTCGGTTAATTAAGATGGCATTCATATATTTTTAACTAGCAATATCTCAATTGTGTTACTGACCTCTCTTATTCCTCGGTAAACCCATCACCAATCTGAGTCGACTCCTCACCTCATGACCTCACATTCACTTCAGTTAATCAACCATATCATTCACATTTAACCATTGATATCGTATGTTCCTATAATGGACCTCTCATATTAATCTCGTGACCTTATTTACCATCTTATTATATCAAGACCTCTTTAACCCTATACTTCAACAAACCAACCACAATTTAAACGACCTCTCATCTCGTGACATCACACTTTCACACTTCGGTCAATCAACATCTCATTCATATATATATATATATATATAACACTCCTTTGTTAGCGACCTCTTATCCCTCAACAAACAGATCATCAATCTCAATCAACCTCACATCTCGTAACCTCATAATTTCACACTTCATTCAATCAACATCTCATTCATATATTTTTAACCACAACCATCATCCTTTATTACCGACCTCTTACCCTCGATAAACCAACCATCAATCCCAATCGATCCCTCATCTCGTGACACCTTACACTTTTACACTTCAATCAATGAACATCTCATTCATATATATATTTAACCACTAATATCTTCTTTATTACTAATCTTTTATCCCCCAATAAATCAATCATCAATCTCAATCGACCTCTTATCTCGTGACCTGACAATTCGGTCAATCAATATCTCATTCATATATTTTCAACCACAAACATCATTCTTTGTTATTTGTCTCTTATCCCTTAACAAACCTGTTAAACTAAAGAGAGAAAGATTATATTAAATTGTTATTCATGGTTACATAGATTATGTCTATTATATAGACATTATAATTGACATATAGGGAAACTAAATAATATAATATTGATATTATCATAATTAATAATGTTGTGATAATATCTTACAAATATAATATATTATACTCTAACATCCCCATTCAAACTCACAATTCAATAATAATAAGGATTGCAGAGTTTGACAATCAGAAAACGAAATCACAAACAATAAGAAGTTACGTAGCATTCTTAATCTTCTTCTCTTCCTTCTCTTCTCTTCTCTTCTGCTCAATTCATTGACCATCCACCAAAAAAACAGCTCTTCTTTGATTCAGACCAACCAAAATTAATAATCAAACCAAAACCAAAAAACTAAACTGAAATTAACAAACCAAACCAAAACCAATCAAACCAAACCAATCCAAACCAAACCAAACCAAAACCAATCAAACCAAACATTACAAACTTAAGAAAAACCCAAACCAAATTCAACTCCTTTTACTTAATAAAACAACCAAAACCAATCAAACAAAGACCAATCAAACTACTAAGACCCTCAATCCAACTAGACAACAATAAATTCACTCAAACAAAATCCAAGACCCCAGATAAGTTACTTAAGAACACCGACATAACAAATATTAATAATAAATGATTAAAGCCCTCCATCAATGGCTAAGGTAATCATTGATGGAGGCAGCTGAAGACTATCACTTGATTGACTCAAGAACAATAAGAAGGCTCTGATATCATGTTAAACTAAAGAGAGAAAGATTGTATTGAATTATTATTAATGGTTACATAGATTATGTCTATTATATAGACATTATAATTGACATATAAGGAAACTAAATAATATTATATTGATATTATCACAATTAATAATGTTGTGATAATATCTTACAAATATAATATATTATACTGTAATAAAATCAACCACCAATTAACCCCTCATCTCATGACACCTCACATTTTCACATTTCGGTCAAAAAATATCTCAATCATATATTTTTAACCACTAATATCTACTTTGTTACTTGCCTATTATCCCTTTTCGAATCAAGCACTAATTCTAATCGACCTTTCATTTTTTGACCTCACTTTCACTTCGGTCAACCAACTATCTCATTCATATATTTAACCAAAATTTTATTAACATTTTATATATACAATTGAACACTTTAACCACTAACCCACCACTTAAGATTGTTGATTTATATTTATAATTTTTTGTATGAATATATAATTTATACGACTAATTAATATTAAAAATAAAATCACTCTACTCACATTACAAAATTCATTCTCTAAAACTAACACAAACAAAACTTATAAGAATTAAAGAAAACAAAATTAAAAATATTTCAAGTTCATTTGCGTATGTATCTAAGTATATTTGGTTAAATTAAAACATAAAAATGATGAAAACTTAGTTGGTTAGAGTCTTTTATTTATAAAGTATATGTTGCAAGTTCAAGGCTTATTACATGTCATTTTTAAATTTTTTTCAATAAATCGTTCAAAGTTTTAAGGATGAGTCAACCCACAAATCAACAACTCAACGTATTTATACTCACATAACGGGTCATGCGTTGTTCTGCGAGGACCTGATGATATATAATCAAGTGTTATCTATATATATAATTATGCTTAATTTTCAAAGTGTCTAGATTGCCGGGTCGAGAGTTGTGGTTAATTTGGATATATATGTGAGAGTAAATGGATACTTGGGTCGGATTGTAGGTTGACTCGCCCATAAACTTAAATATTTAAAAATAAAATTAAAATGTTATAGGTATGTTTCGAACTTACAACCTAACAAAACAAGTACAACCTTTTAACCAACTAGGCTAATAAGATTTTATAATTTAAATTCAACACCAAATTTGATGAACGCGAGACGTTTTAAAAATATAAGTTCAACTTTTTAACTAACTAATATATATATATATATATATATATATATATATATATATATATATATATATAATGATGTTTAATTTTCAAAGTGTCTGGATTGCCGAGTATAAACTTTACTTTTTTAATTAATTAATCTATATATATATATATAATGATGTTTAATTTTCAAAATTTTCGGATTATCGGGTCGAGAGTTGTGTTTAATTTGGATATATTTGTGAGAATAAATTAAAAATGGGTCGAGAGTTGTGGTTAATTTAAATATATTTGTAAGAGTAAATTAAAAATGATATTAATTTTCACCGTAATTTTTTTTTTTCAATTTTTATATCATTAATCGTGCAAATGCACGAACTACATGCTAGTTATATATATATAGTTGAGAAAATAAATTTTTTACATAAACATAGAAGAGAATATATATATATATATATATATATATATATATATATATATATATATAAATATAAATATAAAGAAACTAATTTTTCTCAAATCACTATGTTCTCACACTACAACGTACGACCCATTTTGTTAGAGTAAACATGTCAGGTTGTTAATTTGTGGGTTGACTCGTCATAAAACTTGGAGCGGTTAAATTTAAAAACTAACATATATAAGTTTTGAACTTTTAGAATAACAATATAAGTATAATATTTTAACGAATTAAGTTAAAAGGACATTATATTTTAAAATCAACACAAAATTTAATAAACGTGTGACATTTTATTTTTTATAATTTAAATTTTTTGTATTAATTTCTTAATATATATATATATATATATATATATAAATGTTTCCTCAAATCACTAGGTCTTCGCACTACAACGCATGACCTGTTTTTGTTAGAGTAAATATATCGGATTGTTAATTTGCGGGATGACTCGTCCAAAAAATTTGAAACGGTTAAATTTAAAAAATAAGATTAAAAATGACATATATAAGTCTTGAATTTGAAACCTAATAATATAAGTACAACATTTTAATCAACTATGCTAATAGAACTTTATATTTTAAAATCAACATAAAATTTGAGAAATGTGTGACATTGCATTTATATAATTTTAAATTTTGTATTAATTTTTATAATCTATATATATAAATGCGGTTTTCTCAAATCACCAGGTACTCGTACTATAATAATTTATGAGTTGACCCGCCCATAAAAGTTGAAACGGTTAAAATTTTAAAAATAAGATTAAAAATGACATATATAAGCCTTACACTTATAACATAACAATATAAGTACAACATTTCTATTCCACTGAAAGCGCTTTGAATGGAAGCGGAGGATTATTGTTTTGGGTGTCATGCTAGTTCTACATAATTAAAAAAATATTTTTTAATCAACTAAGCTAATATGATTTTATATTTTAAAATCAAATAATTATTTGATATTTTTATTTTAAAATAAACAGTTTAAAAATATTTAATATTTAAATTATTTTTTAATCAAATTTTAGGCCAGACATTGTTTTATTCAATAATTAAAAGATCTCATAACTTAATCTTCTCTCGAATCTCTCAAATCTCGTAAAGGATATTATGAACTAAAATGATAAATCTGATTAAAGAAATTTTAAAATATTTTAGAAAATTAATTTAAAATGGCTGGCCTATTAATTTTTAGAGTCGTGACTTGATTTAAAAAATTAAGAAAATAGTCTTTCTGTACAAACATAATGTTAGATATATGTTTTTCGAGTTCAATGTTTTGTGACACTCAGAAAATGGCTTACGTGCTATGTCCTTTATGCCATGTCCTTTATGCCGGTTAAAAAATGGTCAATTTTTTTTTTACTATTTTAGAAAATTAGATTCTTACATTATTAATTAAAATACTTAGATTTAAGTAATGAAATTCAAATGAATCTTTAATAAAACATTTTATTTTTGTAAATGTTCTAAAAAAATATGTCACAGGCATTTTATATTTTTTCAATTTTTTAAAAATAGTTTAGGCCTTTATATATTAAAAGATGTTAGAAAATAAAAAGAACAAAAACAAACATGCCTAATAAGGCCTTGGACTGGGCATTGGGTGGACCGCCCGGTTCGCTAGAGCGGTTTAGGATTGTTTTGGGTCTGTCTTAGGCGCGGTTTGGGTCGAAGTCAAGCGGCATGAACTTCAGTCAACGCGGGTTGAGTACGTGAGTGTGAACCAAGCGAGGCGAGACGTGCGATTACTTAGGCGCATGGGAGTTGAATTTTGGTTGAGTTCAACTCGTCTTCGACCTCTAGCCGGACCAAAACTATAGGTTTTAGACTTTGGCTAGGAGGCTCTAATCGCTAAACCAAAGATATGGGGAGCTTCGTCTCCCAATTTAAAACATGTTGGATGTACTATAGAGTTGTCATTCAACCGACGAAGGTCTCAATGAAGCCTCAATAAAAAAGTATGAATAACGGTCGAAAAAATCAAATTTTACAATCGATTCGAATTGTGATATTATAGGAAGCTTCTATAGGTTTGTTAGAGTTAAGACAACCATTCAAACTTAAATGTCTGTACGTTCTTGGTATTTTTTAAAATCAAATCCGAAGATTTTTTAAAAAAATTTAAAGTTTCTCTTTTTGATTGAGTATGGACGGAGATACGCATTGACCAATTTCAAAGAAATTGATCATGCTTATCCTTGTCGCGTGGAAGAAGACGGAGATGAGTCATAGACGCGAGTTGTGGAAGAAGACGGAGATGAGTCATAGACGCGAGTTGGGCACGGTCAATAACGTTTTGTCCATTTGGTTGGCGTTGTACAATGTGTGCCTAGGTTGTTAGCTTGGGCGTTAGCCCTCTTGGCGTGCTGATTTTAATTTGGATCCATTTCTCTTTCTTTTTTTTTATTTATTTTTGTATTATTTATAAAAAAAAGACACAAAATTGATTTATAGACAATAAAAAAATTGCTTTCTTTTTATTTATTTTTTATTTTAGGATTTTATAAATAATTATTTTAGAATTTAAATGGCTACAATATTCTTTGAAAATAATTATTTAATTTAATTTTAGCCTCTATTTTAATTATTTTCGAATACATGGATACAATTATTTTCTTAAATAACTAATTAATTTATCTTTGCCCTTTATTATAATTATTTTGGGACAAATAGATACAATATTTTTCCTAAATAATTATTTAATTTATTTTTAAATCTCTTAATGAGTCTATAATATTTAGAAAATATTAATGACTCGGAATTATTAGAAATTCATTTATAAATTGGGTGTGTCAAAATTTTTAGTGTTTACAACTTTTATATGATGACATACTTTTTTTTTTTATAAAATTAGTTTTAAATAATATTTTCACATTAATATTTTGTGTTATGAAATATAAATCAATAATTAAATTTGAATAATGGACTTTTAATTTTTTTTTATATAATTTTTTTTTAGTTAGGAGAAAACATTTAAAAAAAATATCTTTAAAATAGTTATATATACACGAATAGTGTTGAAACCGTTTTTTAATATAAATATGTTAATTATGATAACTATTAATATAACTTTATATATTAAAATACACAACTATATAATAATAAGATTATTTTATAATGTGCATCGTCCTGGTTATATAAGTATAAAAACAATTATAAATACCGGCTTTGAGATAAGATATAACTTTTAAGGTTCCGATCACTCGGATACTTTAACAAGAAATTCACATTTATGACATCGACTTAAGACACATAAAAAAAATTGACTTGGGAATAGGTATGCAAATAAATCTTTACTTTTGGAAATTGAAACCTAAAATTCTGTCTGTTTTCGGAGCAAAGTGCAAATTAGAAAGAAATGATCAAATCGTTCTTAGGAATCATTTATAAAATTAAATGACTGTTCTAACGAGTTTTGTGCACAATAGGAACGTTCAAAGAAGGCCAGTACAACTAATCATAAAGAACCTTCATGATCAATTTAAAACATTTAATCCGGTAGACATGACTACTTACAATGAAGTTATTTGAGTGGATTGTTGTCAAATATTCTCTGACTTATTTTCTTTCAAGTAAAATAAAATGAAAATTTTAGTCAGTTCTTATTTTATTTTTGTTTAAAGAAATGCTTAATAATTGTAGTCATAGGTAAGATGATAATTTGAAACTGACTTGCGAATTGATGTGATTTTTCCTTGCATTGATCAAGGATGGAGACAGATTAAGAAAAATCCGAAATATGTTGACCCGAGTTCTAGGCGGGATGATATTTACATAACTCGCATCGATCCCCGAATCAAATCGAAAAAATGCAATTTTTTAATAATAGTTATTTAAAATAATTAATATATATATATATACTTATTTTAATGCAGTTATTATTTTCCTTTTTCACTAAAAAAAAAATATTTATTTTCTTTTATTTAATTCAATCAATAGAGATTTATGTTATTTTTTTAAAATTATTGTTATTGAATATTATTTTTGTTTAGTATTTGATATTTTAATAATTTATAACTATAAATATATGAATTATTTTATTTTATTATTTATATTTTAAATTTATACTATTTTTCAGTTTTCATTGCACGGAGGGGAAATTTCGTTTTCGATCGATGCAAAGATTGTCTATATTTAAAATTGACGATGGGATGCGGAGATTGTCTATATTTAAAATTCATCATGGGGATGATAATGAGTTTCCCGAATCGCCCCTATTAGCATTCTAAGTCAAAGTCTTCATTATTGGCTCCACCTCTTTACACAAACTATAACAATTAAGTTAGGATGAAAAAGTTAAAAGGAATGGTAAGAAACTCTATATATTAATGAACAAGTCATTTTAAAAAATGTATATTGAAATTGAAATTATAATCCAATAGAATTAAAATTTGTATGATTTCACAAGTTTAATTTCTCAATTTCTTTTTCAAAATTACAATTCTACTATTTATATATACAAAAAAATATTGAATTGAAACTCAATTCTATTTCTTTTAGATAGACCATCAAGAATTATTGTCTCCCAAAACTATATTAGAAACCGAAACTCAACGATTCAAACAAAAACCAATAACATTAATAATAGAGTTAAAATAGTCTAATTCAAACTTGCCTTCACTTTATACATATTTAGTCTATGTTTTATAGTTATTTAAATTTATTAAGACTAAACAAATTAACCTAGTCTTAGCCTATAAGATAACAACGCGGTTTTTAGTTTAGCGTTAATTAATTGAAGACTAAAACTTAATTAAGTAATTACCAATTATTTGCTTGTTAATTGGGTTAGGAAGTCAAATGGAACTTAAAAAGTCTTCCTAATGGAAGTCCGTTTATGTTAATGACCAAACAACCTCACCTAATTTTGTCCTAATTATTTGTCATCAAGAAAACACATATTTTTTTATAAAGATTTAATTCTCATTTAATTTAAATAAAAGTTACACATCAAAAATTAAAACAATTTGTTAAATAATATCACAAATTTATAAAAATAAAATTTTCAATAGAGAAATATAACAATTATGTATTTGTTAAGATGATTTCAAAGAGGAATTTATTTGAATTTAATAACAACATATGAAGAAGTAGAAAAACTGAACTAACTAATTAAACAATATTATATTTAAAAGTTAATTGTTTAAATATTTATAAATCACATCAAAATATGAATATAGTATATTATATATTTTTTAAATAAATTTTATTTTATTAAAAATTAGAATAATTTATTTAAATAAAATTTTAAAAACACAAATTAAACTTAAAAAATAACTCCATCAAGGGTGACCTTGTAGAAAGAGTCAACCTAAAAGATCAAAATATTACAAGTTCAACACTCATTAAGTTGTCAGATTAGTTATCCTTAATTTTTTTTAAAAAATAAACTAAAAAAATACTAATAATGAATGATATTATATGTAGTATAATACTAAAATTAAATAAATTACACTAACACTACTTTATTGTTAATAATTTAAAAAAGTTAGTACTAAATTTTCATTCAAATAACAAATAAATTTTTTATCTAAAATAAAATATGAAGAAAAATGAATATTCACATCTTTGCCTTTGTCCAAGTAAGTTGATTAGTCAAAAGAAAGCCATTAATGACCAATTAATAATTGCCTATTCAACATACTTTGAAACTTCAATTTTATATTTAATAATTTTTTATAATATTTATATATTAGTTTTGATAGTTAATATTTTAGTTTGTACTTTGTAGACAATGATTGTCTTTTTTTTTTTTTTTTAATTGTGTTTATTAATCAAAAAGGTCTACAAATTAGATAGTGGGGTAAATTAGGACGGCAAAAACAATCTAATCAAAGTAACTTATTATTATTCAGTTTATAATTTGTTATGAATTGATTTTCTTTTGACAACTTTTCACAATTCATTTTTATAATCTCTGTAAATAAAAAATAAAAAATAATATTGAATTAGTTTGTGACATGTAAGTAGTTACTTGGCTAAAGGAATCTAAATGAATTAATAAAATGGGTATTGTTAATATATAAACCGGAACACTAGTTTTTATCACCTATTTTGCATTGTCAAAATAATATAAATTGGGTTTTGATTATTAAAATAACTCTCAAGTTATTTAAACATAATTTCATTCTCTATTTAATTAATTACATTACTTAATTTATTAATTAAAATAATTAAAAAAAATATTCCGAACAAGCCATAATTAAAACTTTTAAATATTGTTTTAATTCAATAATCTCAAGAACCTGTTTAAGCTAAAAGATACTAGGTGCTTAAGACATTGTTTGAAGGAAGGTATATATATATAATAAAAAATGAAGAGTACTTTACTTAATAATTTAAATCACGTGATATAGATTCAATAATTATGAGTTATTTGGAGATGAACCCAAATAATTAACCCACTTTAAACAAAAGTACTTGTAACTTTATTATTAGTGTAAAAGTGAAAACATTATTATCATTTAAAAAACAAATTAATAAAAAAAATTATTTGGCAAAAAAAATTAGTGTCAACAAACTTTTTATAACTTATTTATTTTCTTTAACTTTTCATTAAAAAAATAATTTAATTCAGTCATACTTTTATAACAAATAACAAATACAAATAACATTATTTTTACTTTTCAATTTAATGATTTTTAAGTTTCTGTGATTTTCCTTAATTAAAACTATTTTGATAATTTTATTTTGATAAATAAGATAAAATATAAGGCAGTCTAGTTAGATACCCATCACCTTTGTCCGCTTGTGTTATTCTGTGGATTTCACATCTTAGGATTCTTTTTAAATTACTTTCCTTTTCTTTTGTATGATTTCGTTTGAAATTCATGATAATTGAGATCATTTCTTGTATATATATCATTTTTTTCTTAGGTTTCTAAATAATTTTTCTATCTAACCAAAAAAAAATCAATAAATTTGATTTTTTAATTTGTTTGAGAGGTATTTTGTTCCATATAAAAATAAAATTATATGAATAGATTAGAGATTATAAAACGGTGGAAAGAGAATTTAACATTCATGTCCAACTTTATTTTGAAATTTTTTTACTACCATTTCGTCCTGGTCAGTTCGGTTTCGAGAAAATTCTCATAGGCATTGTTAATACCCAAAAAAATACCGATGCTATAAAATAACATCTTTATATATTCAAAGGTATAGGGTGATATTATTATTTATATTTTATTAGTGTTCGGATCAAAATTTAATTAGGAACACATCTACATCCAATTAAACCAAGAAAAATTGTCCCAAAACATCTTTAGCTAATTCACTAAACAATAATATAGTGTGACCCTCTAAACTTATTCAATATTCAATTTACTTAAAAAAAAAATCAAATACCACGCCTAATTGTTTTAGCTTACTATCACGGGTAAGCCTAATAAGCCATCGCTCGAACTAGTCCACTCCTTAAGACAACTCATTAAATAAAACATATAATTATATAATTTTTTAAATATAAAATGTTCTAACTCAAATTTAGAATATTTTATTTTATTATAAATTCAAATCTAAAAAAAAAAAAATTAAAAAAATTTATCAATTATTTAAACTAAACCTAGGTAGCAACAAAAACAAAATCAATTTTTTTTATCGTGGATTGGGACAACCCAAAACTCAGGGTCGATTGTACTTATTATTATTATAGTAGTTTATTCTCTAAAACTATCTTAAAGAACTTATTACATAATCGTGACTTATTTACGCGTTTTCATGATTCAAATCACACTAACCTCTAACTAATTCAAATATTTAAATTTAAAACTATATAAATAATATGTAAATAAAAAAATATAGTTACGGTTGGAAGATCCCGTAGCAGACAAGCATTTTTTCCCTATATATATATAGAGGCACCCAGCTTCCCATTTGTCTTCCCACCAACACACACACAAAAAACACACACACATTCTCTCTCTATATATACATATATAATATATATATATATTTATATCTTCATTTGTTTTTGTCCGCAAATCGAGCTCTGTTTCTTCGATTTAATCAGGGGAATTAAAGAAGACCTACGTGGTAAGGTAAGTAATGTTAATTTTTGATTCAAAGTTATTATAATTAGTGAAGAAATTATTTGAAATTAACTTATATTCTAATTAAAAAGAAAAAGGAAAGATTATATGATTATTTCTCTGTCTTCTGATCTTGATCCATGTTTTTTATGTTTAAAATCCAAGATAAAATATAAACTCAAAATGATAATTTTTTGGAATCTCTATGTTAGTATTTTACTTATGATTCATGAGAAAATCAAGATAAAATATAACTCAAAATGATCCATTTTCATCAAACTAAATTTTCATTTGCATTTGATATCTGTTAATTTGTTTGGTAGTGCATTCAACATAACAAATTTCCCTTCTTCTTTTTTTGAAAAATAAAATAATGATTTCCTAAAAAATCAAAATGTTAAAAAAACTCAGATCGAAAGATAAGGTGAAAAAATTCAAATTTGTTCTCCTAACTTTTTTTTAGAAGAAAAACTATGATTTCAACTCAACAAATAAAATTTAAATCAAAATTGCATAAATATAATCTTGCATATTAAAAAAATCTTTATGGGTGTAGTTTTTGCTGTCTATAGTTTCATAATTTCAAAATTTATATAATTAATTAGTATAGTTTAAGTGAAAAAATATTCTCGGTCTTATTTTCGATTCCAACTAATAACACTCCACTTTTTAAGTAGGGTCATTAACTAAAGGTCGTATTAACTTTATAATTCAGAAAAAAAAATGTCAAATATGGCCTCATTTTTCATTTTTATTTTACACCATAATTAAAGGAGTCCTTGGAGGGTAAAGTCAAAAAAATTTAAATAGAAAGGCTATCCCTTAGTGACCTTGCTTTCTAGGAGGAAATATACCTTAAAAAGGTATGTTAGGATAAAAAATAGAAGGGACATACACTTTTGTATGTTTGTCATGAAATGGAAATTACCCTGAAAATATGGTCATTTTTATGAGTCTAAAATGATTTTTACCCTCATATTAGTTTATTAATGTATATTAGTACCAAGAGATTATAATTTATTTTTTATTTTTTGTTCAAGAAATTATTATTTTAATAAAAAATTATTATAAATAACCATATATAAAAAAGATAATTGAAGTGATAAGAGTATTACATAATTGTGTTAATCTTTTTTTTTTTTTTTTTTTAAGTACTAATAGTCTATTCTATTACTTCCTAAAATAATTCAAAGTCAAGCTTTAAGTTTGGTCTAATGCTTTCATAAGAAGTTTCTATGGTCTCTCTAGTCAAGGTTTGTTTGATCTTAGTTTTTTTTTTAAAACAAATATTATTTGATAAAAAAAAAGTATGAATTATTCAATATTCTTAACTAAAATAATTAAAATTCTTAGCAAAAGAACTAAATTATTAATATTTTAAATAATAAAGTAAGGTATTTTGAGATTTTTTAATTGAAGGTTAGAATGATTTATTGAAGATCTCAAAGAGGTCATTGATTACGAGACACAGTTAATAATATACATTAAACAATTCGTATTTTTTAGAAAACTCTTCCTACTATTTAATAATGAATATAGTCATATTCTTTTTCTTCAATTAATTAGTCTATTGTTAATTCCATTATTTTTTTTAAATGTACCCTTCTTGTAAACTACAAAATTCTGAAATATTGGCATTTAAAATCGAGTTGGTTACTTAGAATATTTAGAAATATTAACATTTTGTATAAACACTACAAGCCAAGTAAAAAGAATCCGTAAGTTCTTGTTAGAAATCAAATAAGACAATAAGATTAAAATTGTAATATCCCTTTTGGGTTATATGGATTTCATGTTTGGTTGAATCAATGTCTTTCCCTAATATTTTGTCAAAATAATGTATAGATTGAAGTTCTCGAAATGGGGTTTCCACAATTGAATGTTGACGACGAGAATGAACGCGTCAATTCCATGCTTTACGAGTCTTGGCTGGTTAGTATTTTTATCCGTATCAATTAACTTCATTTTGTATGATCAATTTTAGATAAAAAAAATTTCATTTTGATGAAATCTATATGTTTTTCTTTTTAAAATAGACTAAACATCCATCGGCGTTGAACTCATTTGATCAAATGTTAAACTCCGCACTCGGTAGAAAGATCGTGGTTTTCCTTGATTATGATGGAACTCTTTCCAACATTGTCGATAATCCTGACCTTGCTTACATGACTCCTCAGGTTTCAACCAAAAGAAATACAAACATCATTAGTCACGTTTTAATTTAATTTAATTTTATTATTTAAAGAAAATAACATATGTACAGATGCAAAAGACGCTCAAGAAAGTTGTACAATGCTTCCCAACCGCGATTATAAGTGGAAGGGGACGAGAAAAAGTTCGTGATTTTGTTGAACTCGATAATGTTTGGTATGCTGGAAGTCACGGGCTCGATATAGCTGCTCCCTTGCAGTCTTTTAAGTATGGTGATCCAAAACATCAGACTAGGGTTTTAGACAAAATGGTGAGGTTAAGATGTGTTTAATTATTTATAATTGGATTGTAAGAATATATATCGCTTTTTGCGATTATTTCAATCTTATATTAAAGCAGCCCGTTTTTTCACCATCCTTAGGGGAATGAAATTGTTCTTTTCCAACCTGCAAAGAAATACTTGCCCGAAATTCAAAAGTTGCTCGTAACGTTAGATGAGAAGACGAAAGACATAAATGGCGTCTTGATAGAGAACAACACATTTTGTGTTTCTGTGCATTTTCGACACGTCAATGACGAGGTATTGATCTCAACATGTTTTTTAATCTTTCAACGCGATCAATTGGACCTATTTGGAACTGCCATAATTTTGAATCTGTTTATGACTAATTTCAATATTTGAATAAGAAAATTAATTAATGATAAGAATTGTATTTCAATTACTTATAAACTGTAATTAATAGATTATTTTGTTTGATGATTTTTTCTTGTTTAATTTAAGTGATCAAATTTCAATGAAAGTATAAATTAAGGCCTAACCAAATACACATAAAATGAAGCAATAATAATGTATTTCTACTCAATATCCTTATAAAATGTTGTTTTATGGTGTTCAGGACTATTCTACCCTTGAGAACTTGGTGAAGTCTGTAGTTAAAGAATATCAATGTTTTAGAATGGCTAAGGGCAAAATGGTCTTTGAGATTCGTCCCAACATGGAGTGGAATAAAGGCCATGCACTGAACTACTTCTTAGACACTCTTGGATTCGGCAACTCGGATGAATTTATTCCATTATACATTGGAGATGATCGAACAGATGAAGATGCTTTTAAGGTTCGTATTCAAATAAAATAAATTTAACGTTAGTGGGAATCCTTACATAGTTTTTGTGTCTTACGCAGGCCATTAGGATTAGAGGAGAAGGTTTTCCGATAATTGTTTCTTCATCCCCAAGGGAGACAAAGGCTTTGTACTCGCTAAAGAACCCATCGGAAGTAAACAAATTTTTATCGCGTTTGGTCCGATGGTATTCGATCAAGTTTTCGGAAAAGTCAAGCTAGCTAATGTATATATATCTACATCTCAATAAAGTGTTTTGATTTCCTTTTCTACATTTTGTGGTCCAATAGTAAATATATAGTTAACTAATCGATGAAGAAGAAGAGCGTGTTTCAGATCTATCAATAGTTGTTTGATTATTTGAAGCGAAATGTCTTTCATTGGATCCTTGTAATGAAAGATTTTGTAGTTTCTCTTCATTTAAACATATTTTCAATATTTTGAATAATATTATAAGCCTCTTCTCCATTTGCTCATATTGTTCTTTTAATTGAATTTTGGGATTGCTCTTGTTTCAGATTTTTTGTTTAGCTGGTGATATATATATATTAATTGGATAATATAGATTATTACTATTTTGTTAGGAAATAGACAGAAAAAAGGAAATTTAGACAAGAGTTTAGATTGAAATGAGACCAATAATATTGAGTAACCTAAATTCCTAAAATTTAAAAAGTAATGAAGAAAAAGAAGGGAAGAATAAGAATTAAAAAATTGTGGTAAAAAATGGAACTTTATATACACATATTATGAATTATATGGGAGTAAAGTATTTACGCATCCCTCATAGGGAGGGGAGGTGTAAAACTGTTCATTATAACAAAAATTAAAAATTGTACTCATAGTTTTCACAACAATATATATATGGTTTAATTTCAAAATAATTGAATTCCAGGTTGAAAACGGTGATTAATTTGGATATGTATATAAAACAAATTAATACTTGAGTCGAGTCGTGGATTGACCTGCCTGCTCATAAATTTGAAAAATTAAATTAAATATGTGATATATATACACGTTTTGAACTTGCAATTTCACAAATTCAAAATTTTAACCAATTAAACTAATAATACTTTATATTTTAAATTAATTTTCAAAATTTATGAATATGACATTTCTAACAATATAACTTCAAAATTTTATACAAATAAACTAATAATGTTTTAAATTCGTTTATATAATTTATTTATTTTTATATATAAATTCTCATAATTATATATATATATATATAAGAGAGAAAATTGATAAAACTCGGTTTCCCTAAAGACCACATCACGACTAATGATACACTTGGACGTTTCTCCGCCTTGTACAAAAGTTTCTAACCCTTTACTCCATCAGGCTATCCAACGAACATACACTTTTTCACTCTCAGATCAAGTTTTCCATCTCGTTGATGCATGTAAGCCACACACCCAAATACCTTCAGGTTGTTGAGTTTTTGAGGAGCGTCATTCCAAACTACTTCTGGTGTCTTGCATTCCAATGTCGTCGATGGACAATGGTTGATAAGATAAGCCACAATGTTAACCGCCTCACCCCAAAACCACTTCGGTAGACCAATCTAAAACAACATACACCGGACACGCTCAAGTAGCGTTCTATTCATTCGCTCTACCAAGCCATTCTGTTCTAGTGTCTATCGGACGGTTTTGTGACGGACCATCCCTTCTTCCTTGATGAACTGATTGAACTCCTCGCATAAGTACTACAACCCATTATCTATTCAGAGCTTTTTAACCTTCTTCCCGGTCTGAGTCTCTACCATCTTCTTCTACTCCTTGAATTTAGCAAATGTTTCATCCTTGTGCTTCAAGATGTATACTCAAACATTGCGCGAGCAATCATCAATGAAGGTGATAAAATACTAACCTCCACCTAGAATTGTAGTCTTTGCTAGCCCTCACAAGTCCGAGTGAACATAACTGAGCGTCTTCTGAGTCACCTCAACTGATCTCCCAAACTTCACCCTCGTAGCTTTACCGTGTATGAAGTTCTCGCAAAACTCCAAATTATCAAGTTTCTCCTTACCAAAATAGCCTCTTGTAATCATCTCCTTCAAACCCCTCTCACTCACATGCCCTAATCTTTTATGCCATAGACTTGTGGACGATACATCTCGAAGTTCTGCCACTACCGCCATATCACAAACTAAGGTGCTGCCTTGAAGGACATTAAGACTCTTCTCTCGCACATCCCTCATTACCACTAGAGACCCCTTTGTGACCCTCAATACGTTTTTCTCACCCTTCCATGCAAAACCAAATTTTTATAGTGAGCCAAGAGAGATTAAATTCCTCTGAAGATCCGTGACGTGTCGTACTTTCGTCAATACCCTTTCGATTCCATCATGCATCTTCAAACGCACTGTTCCGATCCCCATCACCCTACAAGACTTGTTGTTACCTAACAAAACTTTGCCTATTGAAGTCTTCTCATAGGCCTCGAACCAACTCTCTTTAGGTGTCGTATGGAATGAACACTCGGAATCCATAATCCAACGCTTTTCAGACCGATTAGTGGAGACAACGAGAACATCCGCACTTTCGTACCCATTCTCGACCTCTTGAACAACCGCTAGTTCTCCGCTCTTCTTCCCGTTGTTACTCAAATCTAGACAATCTCGCTTGTAGTGCCCCTCCTTGTTACAAATTTAGCACTTAGTAGATTTCTTCTCGAGAGATTTCAAACGTCTTTTCTTCTTGCTTTTATTGTCTCTTTTCTCGGTTCTCCCTCGAACCAAGAGTCACATTGCTCTTTTCATTCTTCTTCTTTTGGTCCTTCGATTTTAACGCACTCATTACATCATCGAGGGTAAACTCCTCCCTCCCATGCTCGAGTATGTCTATGAACGTCTCATACGACTTCGGTAAAGAATTCAAAACCATTAGTGCCTTATCCACATCCTTTTACTTTTACCCGATGTTTTCTAAATCAAGGAGAATTTTGACATAATCGTCGAGATGCATCTGCAAATCATTCTTCTCAGTCATTCTAAACTTGAAGAATCTATGCTTGATGTAGATATGATACGATAGTGTCTTAGTCATATACAAAGATTCAACTGAAGCCACACCTTTGTTGTCGTCGTGCCATTAATAACCTCTCATAGTACCTTGTCATTGAGACTAAGAATCAAGTTGTTATAGGCCCCTTCTGACACCTCCATCTTTTTCTCTACATCCATTGAGGTTGGTAATTTCGATTCCCTTCGAGTGCTTTAACGACTCCCATATTGCCTAGGTGTGCCCTTATCTTCATCTTCCATAACCTAAAATCCTCCGTCCCATCGAACTTCTCAATATCCACCCTAGAAGTCAACCCCATCTCAAATTAGAGAAATCGAACCATAACCGCCTTAGACCAACAAAACTTTGATACCAGTTTGTTGTGAAAACTATCACCCGAAGAATGAAAAGCAGAAATATATCGATCGTAATGAATGTAGAATAATAACGTAAAAGAAAAGAATAAACAAAATAACGACACAGGAGTTTTACCCAACTTCAGACCAACAATGTCTTACGTCCTACTTTCGAAGAATCGATTCAATAGAATTATAATTACAAATTTTAATTTTATTTATATTTTAAGTTTTAGTCTCACCACCCTATCCAACTCGTTTACAATATAAATATATATAGACTTTTAAAATTCATAATTAGAAAAGAATCATTTTATTTTATTTTATTTTATATTATATTATATTATATTTCTCTTTTAAAATATATCATAATATAATATAATATAATATAATATAATATAATATAATATAATATAATATATTTCTTTCTTTTATTCTTAATATTTATGCACACTAAACAATTCCATATATATATATATATATATATATATATATATATATATATATATATATATATATATATTAACAATTTCTATCACATTAATATTTTATTATTAAATTATTAGAAATATTTTTTTTAATTATTAAATATATATTTTTAATTATATATATATATATATATATATATTTCTATCATATTAATATTTTATTATTAAATTATTATAAATAATTTTTTTTAATTATTAAATATATAATTTTAATTATATATATATATATATAGTTCCTTAGTTGTATATATAAAATTTTCATAATAATAAAAAAAGAAGCAAATTTTTTAATTTCAAATATATATAAATAAAGTGAAAAAAATTAAATATATATATATATATATATTTTTAATTAATTTTCTTTTATTCTCCACAACAATTTATTCTTTTTAACTTACATTAAAATAAAAAAATAATCAATAATAATTATTATTTAAACTAGAATAAATAATAGTTAATTATATTCTACTTCATTAAAAATATTTACTAATGAAATTAGTGTGTTATGTCAATACTTTCTAGTTATCAATTTAGACGTGCACATTAATAGAAAAAAAATATTTATTTTTATTATCATTATATTTATATCACCTAGTTTGGAATACTGAAATCAACCCTCTTAGCATAAGATTTATAAAATTACAAATTTGGGATGAAAAAATCATTTCAATCTCACTACATTTAACCATTTGAACTAGATGAAAATGATTCGGATGCACATCATTTTGTTATAATTCTAAATTAAGAAATTGTTTCAATATAGATATAACTCAAACTACCATCTATTATTCAAGATTAATAAAAAAATAAGAGTGAATATTTAACCTAATGTGTTAGCATAAAAAGAGAATAGTTAACATGATAAGTTAGTTAATTAAGATTCTAAAAATATTAATAAAAAGAATTCCTATTGTTACTCTAAAAATTATATAAATAAATAAGTTTAAAAATATATATATAAATATTTATTTAAAAAAACTAATAATGGAGAGAAAAATATTTAATGAAAAGAGAAGAAATAATATGTATAAATAATTCATTTACTACACTTTCAATGCAAAATATTTTGCTTGTAATATATATATATATATATATATATATATATATATATATATATATATATATATATATATATATATTTGTGATATTTATTTAAAACAAAATATTAAAAAATCATCAGTAATATAATAATAATTCATTTATATATATATATAAAATCCACCTCAATAATTAATAATTTTTAAATTTTTAAATATTATTAAATATTTTAAAAAACAATGAATATTTAATAATCTAAAAAATTATATATTGCATACACAAAATTATAAATATAAATCAACAATATTAAGTGTTCTAGTGGTTAAATAAAGACTGATGGTTCAAAATCTGTTATGCGCAACTTTTATGAAAAAATAAGGTGGTTGAAGTGAAAGTAAAATAATGAGATTGTCGATTTTAATTAGTGGATAATTGTGAAATGAGATTGTTGGTTAGTCGAAATAAAATTAGTGAGACAAAGTGATGGTAAAAAATATTGATAATGTTAGAGATGGTTAATTTGACCGATAATATCATAAAAATGTGGGGATTGGTGGGTCAATTGAAATTGGTGGTTGATTTGTCAAGGAGATAAGAGGTGTGTGAAAAATGTCAGTAATAGAGTGTTAAGTATAGGTCGATTAAGATTTATTTTGTGGTTAATTTAGTGGAAGGATAAGAGGTGAATTATGATTGATGGTTGGTTTGTCGAATTGGGGGTAAAAGATGTCACAATAAGAGATTGATGATTTTCTAAAGTGGAGATAAGATGTCACGATAATGATATGAGATGGTTTTTGTGCAAAATATTCGAAGTAAGGTCCATTGGGAAACAAAGTATATTGATGATTAAATATGTGATGATAATGACGACGATTATAGAGAGACGAGCATCTTATATTTCAATTTTGTATATATTGTATTTTATATTCAATTGGTTAGAAATGACAATTTTTTTAAATAAATTTTTTTAGAGTTACATTATAAAAACTAAGATGATTTATTTTTTATATATTTTTTTAATGATAATGAAAATGAAGAAAATATAAAATTATTATACCTTATAACGCAAAGTCATTACGCTAGTTATATTAAGTTTGCAACATTTAAAATTACTTTTTCGATCCGAGTTTAAGTTAATATATACAAGATAGAACAATTTTTTAATATATTAATAATCAAATTGGTTCCAAAATATTATCTTTCTAAAATAGAATTGGTATGTCTACTGGTATATTATTTTAGAAGAGAGAATATTTTGAAAATTTTAAATTTATTGATATTTTCTCATTTCAGCTAGATTTCAAATAATTGGTCACAAGGTATTTGTATTTGGACTTTCATTCAATAACCTTTGATAGTCAAGAAACATAGCCCAATCAATATTAGTTCTCCATTTAGCTTTTCAGCCCAACTCATCCATTTAGCTTTTTAGCCCAACTCATCCATTTAGCTTTATTTGATAGTTAATCATATATGTGACCTTATTATAACCCCTCAATAATTGACTCATCTTGAAAGATTCTTTCTTTCTTTGTTAGATAATTTGTGACACTTCTTACTTTTGTATTAAAAAGCATCAAAACTTGTTTTCATTGACAATGTTTCTTGTCCATTGTCTTACAATGAAATGTTAATTTGTTTAAATAACTCCAAAGAGAATAGCTTGTCCCTTTCTCACTTTTGTTTGCCTTAAAAAATGGGAGCCATGTGAGTAGATTTACACTATTCCAAGACAAGAATCTGAATTTATAAAGTCGCTCTCTCTCGAAAGATCGAGGCATTATTTATAAAGAAAACAAATACATTTCACATGGAGAACAAGGTGACTAGCCTCAATTTATCACTTCTTCTAGTCATGTGCATAGAAAAGGTCACTTTTAACAATTCAAATGCTAGTTTGTTTTAGCTTAGAGGAGTGGGCAATAGATCTCCTCGACTCCCATTTATTTTGTTTTGCGTGATATATATATATATACATGAATAGTTCAAATAGTTCAAAATGACTTCCCAATCTAAGATTTTTCATTAAATTTTCATTAAAAACGAGATTGAATTGGGTCATAAGACTCGTAAATGTCAAGGTCTTGATCCAAATAGGTATTGAGATTTGGACTTTCATTCTCAACTTTCAATAGACATACACTATTATTGCAAAATTAAATTTATTGATTGACTTTTTACTACAAGTCTACAACCATACTTATTTCATTGTTATTTGGACAATGATTCATCCTTAATACTTTTAAGAAAAAGTTATACTTATGTAGAAAAATAAATTTGGTTGAATCGACATATTTTAATGCATATTATTGTAATTATTATCAATTTTGATATTTTCTTATGAATAAGTGATTTTTGTTTTGTTTTAAATTCAGATTTTTTTTTTTTTAAAAGTTTACACAATTCTTAGTGTTTTCTCAAACTTTTAATCACTTGGAAAATATTATTTTAGGTAGCACCCCATTAGACAATTATGTATAAACTGTCTTTACGGGATTAATTAATTGAAAAAAAAAATTAATTTAGCAGATTATGGTTACAATTAAACATTCATTCTTTTCTTTTTGTCTTAATCATAACTGTTGATTCTATAATAGAAGTATTTCAATTTTTTCTTATAAAAAAAGGTTGAAATGAATTGTTCTCAAAATTTAAGTTTAATAAAAAAGAAACTTAAGATAGTTTGTATTAATAAAGTTAAAACTGTAATGAAATTGGACATATTTCCAAAAAAAAATTACTAATGAAAATGGTATGATTTTTTTATTCTGGATTATGCTAGTTTTTTATATTCAAAATAAAATAAAATTAAAAAAGATAAAAGAAAAATAAATGGAAATTAAAAAGCAAGAGAAATTGATAAATCATTCATTTATCATAGTAAAATTCAATTAAATGCAAAAAAACAACTAAAAATCCCAAAATAAAATCAAATAAGACAAAATCATCATATCATAATCTTAGTCCAACAAATTAGGCATTTTTCCACTATAAGTATATGTGAAAACTTTAGATATTTTTGTTAATTTGTTTTTATTATGTATCAAATTCTTTTAAATAACTATTTTATTTTGCTTATTTATCGTTATGAGTCATGATTAAAATCAAATCATTCAGTCATTATATCTACCTAATTCGAAAAAAAAATATCATATCAGTAAATAATAAAACGATATATTATGATGAATATAAAATTTATTCAAATAAACTATCAAATCTGATCTTCAATTAAAATAATATGATTAGTTGATTGATAATATACATATATTTTCGTTGTTTTTGAATTGTGGATGAATGTCATGTTTATTAAATAGTTAATTATATTTAGTTAATAATAATTTTTTATTATTATTTATATTCTTAATTTTTATGTATTTATTTGTTTGAATTTGTTGTTAAATTAATATTTTGTACTTAATTTATTTGATTAACTATTTAAAAATTATTTTAGAAAATATATAGAATGCCAACTATTAAATATTATCAGATATCTAAAAATTATTATACCAACTACATATCTTACATTCAATCAAACGGATGTACCCTAATCACAATCACTCTAATCATAGCCACTTTCTAAATTTTGTCTTAAAAATTATATGTATAAATATAAACAATTATACTAAATTGATAGTTAATTGTTTATCTTTTGTTCTTAATAATTTATATTTCTCAAAATACATATTGTTTTTTTTATGTTTATATAAATAAAATCTTTAAGAATGGCTCAGATTACTTTTATATAAAAACAGACTAAAAGTTTTAAATTTGTTTTGTAGTAAAAAAATTCTAAGAGATCTAAAATATTATTATTTGATTACATTTGTTATTGTTATCTAAAATTGATATTAAAATAAAGTGAATGAATTAAGATTTTCTATATAAATGTTTTTTTTCTTTATATTATTGTTTATTTACTCTGAGATGTTAATACTACCCTCATTTTGTTTAAAAACGTATTAAGAGAAAATTGAAATTATTATTTTTTTTGGTATGAAGGTATTCCAAAAAAATCAATTTTTAAGAAACCTTGACATTTTTTAATTGAAGGTTGGAATGATTAATTGATTGAAGATCTCAAAGAGGTCATTGATTATCTGAGTAAATAATTATATACATCAAATAAGACCTTAACTTTAATTTTCTTCCAATTTGTATTTTTGAGAAAAATCTTCCTGCTAATTAATATAGTCAATGTTCTTTTTCTTCAATTAATTAGTCTGTTGTTATATATATGGTCAAAACCAAAAACAAACGATTCAAATTGTAGACTAAAGACTTCATGCAAATGAAAGTCTTGCAAGTTGCAATAAATAAAATTATATTTTATAACAAGCGATTTGAGTAAGATTGAGCCCGTGGATACGATTTAACGGAGACGATTTAACAAGACACGAAAGAACATATGAGTCATAATATTTTGAGTGGGTCAAGACACAACATGACACACATAAAAACGAGTTTCAATTCGACACGATAACCAACTCTAGTCAGAACAACATGACACACGAATTTAAACACGAGTTAGCACGACACAAATAAGTTCATCGACACAAATTAGCACAACGCAAGTGAGCTCATGAATCATGATATTTTGAGTGAATTAAAACACAATACAACACAAATGAGAATGATTTTCAACATGACACAATACGATTGAAAGACTAACACGACTTTTCTCGAGTCGAATACGACTATTTAGACATGATCTAGGCTAGATATAGTTGCTCCTTAAGTATGAGGATCAAATAATCCAACTAGGGTTTTAAACACAATGGTGAATTTAAGATGTGTTTAATTATTTATAATTGGATTGCAAGAATATCGCTTTTTACGGTTATTTCCTTCTTAGGAATTGGTTTCACCCGAAGCATCGGTCCACATGAAAACATGTTTACAAATGCGACCATGAATCATATGTTTTGAAACGTCTACCTTAAAGTAATTGTATAGGTATGTATCATATCGGTCTTCCTTAGTGGAGGCTTGACGAAGTGTTAACTTATGACTTCTTCTTTTCTTTTTATTTTGATTAGCCTTTCCATAGGAAGTCTATTATGGAGTTAATGATTATGCAGGTATTACTAATTAGAGCATTACTCACCCTCAGCAAGGCTCGGTCATGAGTTTAAGATAAGGTTTGAACAGAGTGTACTCATTGAATGAAGATAGTACTCTAGTAGCTCACCTAAGACCGGTTGTTAGGATAGCGGATTCAAATAGGATCATAGTTCCGGAATTTCTATGCGAATCAAGATTGAGAAAAGGAAGTTTTTCAATCACAAACTCAAACCCACTGTCTAATCTTCTCAGCAGAATATGGAGGCAAACTGTCATGAAATGGAACTGCCATGAAACGCTCTCTCCAGACCTCTAAGGAAAAGCATGAAAAAAACGATTAGAATGGTAAAAAAAAAAGCAGTCCATTTTTTCGATCATCCTTAGGGGAATGAAATTGTTCTTTAATTTCCAACTTGCAAAGAAGTACTTGCTTGAAATTTAAAAGTTGTTTGTAACGCTAGATGAGACGAAAAACATAAATGACGTCTTGATAGGGAACATCACATTTTGCATTTCTGTGCATTTTCGACACATCGATGATGAGGTATTGACCTCAACAAGTTTTTTTGATCTTCTAATAGATGACTTGGACTTATTTGGAACTGCCTGAATTTTGAATATGTTTATGAATTTCATTATTTGAATAAAAAAAATAATTAATTATAAGAATGAATATTAAATTACAATTCAATTGCTTATAAACAGTAATTAATAGATTATATTGCTTGATATATTTTCTTATTAAGTTTAAGTGATCAAATTTCAATGAAAGTGAAAATTTAGGCCTAACCAAACACACCCTTAACAAAATGGAGCAATAATAATGTGTTTCAATGCAATATTATTATAAAATGTTATTTTAATTTTATGGTGTTTAGGACTAAAGTTAGGCATTGTGTCTAAAAAGTGTCGTATTCGATTCGGGAAATTCATGAAAGACATTCAATCGTGTTGTGTTGTGTCGAAACTCAATTTCATTCGTATTGTATCGTGCATTGACCCACTCAAAATATCATGATCCACGGCTCATTCGTGTCATGATAACTCATGTAACATGTTTATTCGTGTTGTGATAACTCGTGTTCACACTCGTGTGTCATGTTATTTCTACTAGAGTTGGTCATGATATCGACATAATTCGTATCTATTAATTTATTAATCCAACTAAATGAGTTGAGTTAAGTTAATTTAATATTTTATGTGTTGTTTTAAATTATTAATAAATATATTAAGTTAGTTAAATATAAAATTTTAGATAAATATCACACGGTAATTATTAAAAGTATATGATATTTAAGAGATGTTTTTATTTATTATGATTTTATAAACTATTTAATTTTTGCTAGGTAAAGTAATGTTAAATAAAAGAGAAAATTTTAAAAATTCTCTTATTTTTATAAATATAATCTATTTTTAAATATTTATAGAATGTATTTTATTTATATTATTTAAATTTAAATTTTATTTTATTTGAATTATTTAATTTTAATTATATATAATATATTTATAAAATCAAATTATTTATTAATTTAACGAGGAAGTGGTTAGAATTAGAGAGATGTTGGTAGTTTGAGAACAATAATGTGAAGGTGCGTAGTTTAGAATATGAAACGGAAATGTAAGTATAAAATGAATAGATTTAGAATTTACATGTTATGTGATTAGTTGTGCCTATTTTGATTCGTTTGTAGATTCGTGTTCGTGTTTGTGTCGTGTCGTGTCGTATCTTGTCTTGTCTTGTCGGTACTCGTATTATATTCGTGTTTGTGTTGTATATATCAACTCGTGACCGTGTCATTATCGTGTCAATTTGTAATCATGTGGTGATCGTTCTGTCTCGTGTCCAACCCAAAACCTCAATATCGTGTTGAATCGCATTGACTCAACTCATTGTCGAACTTTATTTAAAATTATTTTACCCTTGAAAACTCGGTGAAGTCTATAGTTAAAGAATACCAATGTTTTAGAATGACCAATGGCAAAATGGTCTTTGAGATTCGTCATATGAAAATGCTTTTAAGGTACTCGAATAAAAAAATATTGTTGAAAATTTTGGTTAGGGTGAATCTAGTTTTTGTGTCTTACACGCCATTCGGAATATAGGAGAAGGGTTTTCTGCAGAGGCGGAGCCACGCTTGGACTAGGGTGGGCTCCAGCCCCACCTAAATTAAAAAAAAAATGCTTAGGTTGTAGCCTAGGATAAAATTTTAAATATATGTATATTAAGTTTAAACATGTAACAATTTGTCCTGATGACTTTAAATTTAATCTGACTCAGGTATTTTTTTTTATTAATTTCAGTTTAATTTATAATACAAATTATTTTTAATATAAAGATTAAAATAATAATTTATTGTAAGAGTAAAATAGTATTTTATATTTTTTCAGTTTAATTTATAATACAAATTATTTTTAATATAAACATTAAAATAATAATTTATTGTAAGAGTAAAATAGTATTTTATATTTTTTATAAATATTATAAAAATTTATAAAAAAAAATATAAATTAATATTTAAAACAAATTAAACAGTTATATTGATTTGTTTCAATTATTTAAATAAATGAATTTATATATTATTTATTCTTTCAAAACAGTTTACATTAATATTTTATAATCATCTTATTCATTTTTTTATATTCTTACCAAATATGCGAAAATTCACTAAATTAGATTTTTATATTTTCTTTATTTATATATTTAGTTTTCACTTATTTAAAATTTAATTAATTTAATTTTTCACGTTTTCTTAACTTAATTTTTCTTTAACATGTATAATTTTGTTTTTTAAATCGAGTACTCTTATCACTCTTAAAATTTCGTTTATTTATTTTATTTTAGGAAGGGTAGGCCGAATATCTATTTAGTAAGGGTATTTGTAGAAAAATTCGATTAATATGTTCACGTATTACACGTAATAATATAATACTAAAAATCTTACAGTCCAGTGAAAAAAAAAATTCATGGATTCACTCTTGGGTTCCAGTCCCACCTAAATTTAAAAAAAAAAATGGGGCAAATTAAGTGAATAAACCGGGCAAATGAGTCAGCCCCAGGTAATTTTTCATTCTGCCTCCGCCCATAGTTTTCCGATAATTGTTTCTTCATCCCCAAGGGAGATAGACTTTGTGCTCGCTAAAGAACTATCGGAAGTCAACAAATTTTTATCTTGTTTGGTCAGATGGTCTTCGATCAAGTTTTCGGGAAAGGCAAGTTCGCTGATGTATATATATTTATGAATCAATAAAGTGTTTTGATTTCATTTTCTATATTTTGTGGTCCATTAGTATATATAATTAATTTTTTTGTGGATAGTTATTTGAAGTGAAATGTCTTTCATCAAATTGTAATATTGTTGTTTGATTATTTGAATGGAAGATTTTGTAGTCTCTCTTCATTTAAACATATTTTCAATATTTTGAATAAGATTATAATCCTCTTTTCTATTTGCTCATATTGTTCTTTTAATTGAATGTTTGGATTGCTCTTGTTTCAGATTTTTTGTTTGGCTGGTGCTGAATTAATTAAAACTATTTAATTTATGTATTTTTATAAAAGTTTATATATGTATATATATTAATTTGATAATAAATAGTATTATTAATATTTTTGTTACTACTTTATCTATTAGATTTTAGAAGAAAAAAAACTAAATTCTTGTAATCAAAACTATATATATAGTAAAGATATTTAACTAATTAAGATATATTAAATTACAAGTTTAGGGTGAAGGGGACCATTATTATTTTGGTGGAATAAATTCCTTAAATTAAAAGAAAAAATAAATAAATAAAAAGATGTAAATGGAAAGATATGGTAAAAGATGATACTTTATATAAATTACACTATTATTAACATTAATATATATGATTATTATGTTGGTATAATAGATGCAATATTTCCTTTTTTTCAAAATAAATATGTAATAATGAATTTAACATCCTTTTATTTATACCCTTATCATATACAATTTAAATACTAATATATATATATATAGATAGATATATAGATATATATATAGATATATAGATATACCTTATAGTTGAAATATTTTTGTGTTGATAAATAAAAAATGGTTAAAACTCTTTGAATACCTAATTCAAGATAAGACAGAGTTTAAGAAAATTAGTGTAGAAAAACATGCAAGAAATGTAAGTAGGGAATAATAATTTTAATGCATTACTATCAACCTATAATTGGCCAATTGACATCCCTAATTAATTAGTGTATATTAATTTTACAACATTTGAAAATAATTTTGAATCTGGGTTTAACAAAATAAAATAAAAAACTTAACAAATTTATGAATATATGTAAAATTGAAATTATGTTCCAAAATATTATTAAAATACTGATGAGATATTTGATTAATTTTATTTTAAATTTATCGATCTTTTATGTTATTACTCAACTCCAACTCCAACCCCAACTCCAATATATAATTGATTTAAGTATTTGTATTTTGACTAATTTTCATTAAATAACCTTTGAAGTCAAGAAACATAGCCCAATCAACATTAATTCTACATTTATCTTTTCAGCCCAACTCATCCATTTAGCTTTATTTCTCTCAATAATTGACTCATCTTGAAAGATTCTTTCTTTGATAGATAATTTGTGACACTAATTACTTTTGTAATATAAAAAGCATCAAAACTTGTTTTCAATGGCATGTTTCTTGTCCATTGTCTTCCAATGAAATGTTTGCTTAAAAAACTCCAAAGAGAATAGCTTGTCTCTTTCTCACTTTTGTTTGCCTTAGAAAATGGGAGCCATGTGAATAGATTTACACTATTCCAAGACAAGAATCTGAATTTATAAAGTCTCGTTGTCTCTCGAAAGATCGAGGCATTAACTATAGAGAAAACAAATACACTTCACATGGAGAACAAATGTACTAGCTTCAATTTATCACTTCTTCTGGTCATGTGCATAGAAAAACCCACTTTTAACATGATTTTTCACCCTTTAACAATTCAAATGCTAATTAGTTATATCTTGTTTTAGCTAGGGGAGGGGCAATAGAGATCATATAATAAAAGTTTTGGCCAAAATAATTTTTGGTTATAAGATTTCACATGAATAGTTCAAATAATAAGAGTTTTGAACACAATGCTTCCCAATCTAAGATTTTTCATTAAATTTGTATTATAAACGCCGAGATTGAATAGGGCCATAAGACTTGTACTAATGAGTTGTTGTGTTGTGCATAAACAACTTATTTATAAATGTCAAGGTCTTGATCAAAATGGCTATTGATATTTGCACTTTGGTTCTCAAATTTCAAGAGACATTTACACTTTAATTGCAAATTCCATTTATTGATTGAGTTTTTTACTACAAGTCTACAACCATACTTGTATGATTGTTATTTGGACAATGATTCACCCTTAATCCTTTTAAGGAGAAATTATATTTACGTGAGAATAATAAATAAATTTAGTTGAATCAACAAATTTTGATGCAAAATTTTTAAATATTGTCAAAATTTATGAAATTTTGGTTTTATTTTATTTGGTAGAATATAGTGATTTTTGTTTTTAAATAATTATTTTTGTACAAGTTAACACAATCCTTAGCATTTTCTCGACTTTTAATCACTTAGAAATGTTTTTTTTACGTAGCACCCTAATAGACAAGGTAATGAAATAAAAATAAATTCAACAGATTAAGGTTACAATTAAACATGTAAAAATAAATTTAGCAGATTATGGTTACAATTAAACATCCATTTTTTTTTTCTTAATCATAACCGTTGATTCTCTATAATACAAGTAATTCAATTTTTTCTTTTAAAAAAGTTGAAATGAATTGTTCACAAAATTTAAGTTTTTAATAAAAAGGAAACTGATTAAAGTTAGTTTGGATTAATAAAGTTAAAAGTGTAGTGAAATTGGACATATCCCAAAGGATTTTGTACTAATTAGAATGGTTTGAAGAACGGCTTCAATCAGGTAATAATATATTCAAAAAAAATATATAATAATAAGATAAGAGAAAAGTAAATGGAAATTTAAAATTAAGAGAAGTTATTCATTTTTCCTTGTAAAAGCCTAAATCCATTAAAAACAACTAAATCAAATTGGACAAAATCATCGTATCATAATCTTAGTCTACAAAATTAGGCATTGTTCCAGTATATATTATAGATCTTTAATAAGCTTTAGATACTTTTGTTAATATGTATATATTTTTTTATTCTTGTATCAAATTCTTGTTAATAAAATAAATATTTTATTTTGCTTATTTATCATTATTATTATTATGAATGATAATTCAAATAACCATTCAATCATTATATCGACCTATTTCGAACCAAAAATAAATAATTGTCAAATCCGTTACCCATAAGATTTTATATTATAAGATATATCATGGTCGAGAATATAAAGTTTATTCAAATAATGGAACAAATCTAATCTTTAAATAAAATATATGAATTAATGTTGTGATATACACCGAATTTGTAATATTATTTTTATTGTTTTTTTTTTTTTGTGGGGGGTTGAATGTCATGTTTATTAAATAACTAATTATTTTTAGTTAATTGAAAGATTTCATGCTTTAGTTATGATTTATCTATTTTTATATTTAGTTGGTTACAATAAATATTTTAAATAATAATTATTTATTATTATTATTATTTATGTACTTTATTTTTATGTATTCATTTGTTTGAAATTGTTATTAGCTTAATATTTTTGTACTTAATTTATTTGATTAATTGTTTAAAAAATCAGTTTAGAAATTAAATATCAAATACCAATTATTAAATAGGTATATACATTCAATCAGACGAATACAGGGAATAAATAGAGTTTAATCTAACACAATATAGTTCAATTGAAATTTATCTTAAAAATTGACTCAACTTATCCACACAATCACCCTAATCATAACCAAACTTTCTAAATTTTATCTTGAGAAAAATATTTATAAATATAAACAATCTTATTAAGTTGATAATTAATTGTTTTTAATCTTTTGTTCTTAATAATTTATATTTCTCAAAATACCTCTTAAATCATCATTATTAATTCAATTAGCTAGTGTTATTTTAAGTTTTTTTTTAATAAAATCTGTAAGAATGGTTCAAATAACTTTTATATAAAAACAGATTAAAAGTTTTAAATTTGATTCTCAATATAAAATAAAAATTATAATAGATCTAAAATATTTTTATTTGATTTCAGTTGTTATTGTTATCTAAAATTGATATACGAATAAATTGAATCAAATTAACATGTACATTTGGTGTTTGCTCATGGAGATATGGTTATACAAATTTGTAGTGCTGAGTATTAAGCGTATTAATCCAAAATCTAATCCGATTTGAATCGGAAATACTAATTTAAATTGGTTATTTCGAAAGTACGAATTGAGATTAGATTATAATTATTCAAATATTCAAATAAGGTATATTTTTTTATATATTTTTTACTTATTTCACCACAATATATTATATTATTTCTATTTTTTCGCATTTTTTAAAATATATTATTTTCTTTTATTTTTTTCGCATCATTTAGGCAATTATTTTCTTTTATTCAATAACTATAAAATCAATTTTTTTTACAAGGTATTTATAAAAAATATATTAAACTTTAATTAATAAAATAAAAAATAAACTTAATAAAAGAAATTAAATTAAATAATCCAAATCATCCTAATCTATATTTATCAATATTACAAATTAATCACAAAGAAAAAACCTATTGAGAGAAAATCTCTGGAGATTTTCGGTGATAATTTTTTAGCAACAAAATCTTGAATTTCTTCTTCAAATACGTGTGCATTCTCATATTCAATCAAGAATCGCGTCGAAATCAAGATCGTCGGCACATTCGGAACGATCGGCACGGTTGGCACGTTCAGCACAGTTGCTCTGTCACACGATTCAATTTATTTGGTAGTCGTTTATGGGAAACATGGTCGGAGTAAAGATCGTCGGTACATCTGGCACGTTTGGCATGATCGACGCTAGGGACGGATCCAGGATTTTGACTTGGGATGGGCTTGAATTTAATATACTAAATTATATAAATATATATGTATGAAAAATATTATAATGTTTAAATAAGTTGAGTTCTACGAGATTTTACAACATAAAACTCATTTATACTAGAATTTACATTTATATCTTTAGCTAAATCTCATTCAATATAGAGTGTTAATCAATCGACAAGAAAATCATCTTCCATTTAATTGTGAAGTTCCGTCTTCACTTATCTATATATATATATATATATATATATATATATATATATATATATATAATGATGCTTAATATTTAAAGTGTCCGGATTGCCGGGTCGAGAGCTGTGATTAATTTGGATATATGTGAGAGTAAATGGATATTTGGGTCGGATTGTGGGTTGACCCGCCCATAAACTTAAAACGGTTAAAAATAAAATTAAAAATGTTATAGGTATGGTTCGAACTTGCAACCTAACAAAACAAGTACAATCTTTTAACCAACTAGGCTAATAACACTTTATATTTTAAATTCAACCCAAAATTTGATAAACGCGTGATATTTTAACAATATAAGTTCAACTTTTTAACTAACTAATCTATATATATAATGATCCTTAATTTTTAAGTGTCCGGATTGCCGGGTCGAGAGCTGTGGTTAATTTGGATATATGTGAGAGTAAATGGATACTTGGGTCGGACTGTGGGTTGACCAGTCCATAAAAATTTTACCGTAATATTTTTTTCACGGTTTTTTATATTATTAATCGTGCAAATGCACGGGATACATGCTAGTTCATTACTAAAAATGACTGCTCGGTAGTAGCGGTAGAAACAAATAGTTAAAACAAGATGATCGTTCAGTAGTAACGGTAGAAATATGTAATATTAAAACAAAATGAATTATGTTCGTTGTTAAAAGAGGAAATTTGAAGACTTTCACTAGATTAATTTTGGATTGTAGAGACCGCAGATGAAAAACTTTCACTAGTTTGACGATCTCTCTTTTTAAAGAACGGAGATATCAATGTCTTTCCTTTTTTAAAGAACGAAGATATCAATGTCTTTTCTTTATTTACTTTATTTACAGTAGATTCATGTTACAATTTTTTATATACCTATAAACAATTTTCAAGATTAATATGTTATCAAACAATTGGAATGTAAGATCGGAAAAATATTTAAAAATCAAAATAAATATTTAAACGAACAATAAAAGATTTAGAGTACAATGATGAAAAAGTAGAAGAAAAAAAAGTAATACTAACATGATAAATTCTCAAAATTCTACATTAAATCAAACATACATAAAATCAATTATATATATGATAATATATTTATATACTTAAATTGACGATTATACCAATTAAAAACATGAGAATTAGAAAAAAAAAATTAAAAATGAATATTACCTCTTGGGAATTATGTTTGTTTGCAAACTAGTAATGAAGGAATTAAAAAATATCAATAGTGAAATGTGAAAGAATTATGACATATAAATAATTAAAATATATATACTTGGAAAGGATTGGATTTTTAATTTTATTTGATATATATTTGATATTATACATATAATATATTATATATAATATAATATAATATAATATAATATAATATAATATAATATAATATAATATAATATAATATAAAAAATTTAAATTTTAAAAAAGTTTTTTTTGGGTGGGCTTAAGCCCACCTCAGCCCCTTCTTCAATTTGTCTCTGATCGACACGACAAGTACGTCTAACATGTTCGGTACATTGGGGAAAATCGTCTAGGGTTTGAATAAGGTCGTTTCAAGATTATTGTTCTAACTTTAATCCCCTGTTCTGAAATCTTATTGGAATATGGATAAAAGAAAAAAACAACAACGTCAAAGAAGTGAACGACTTTGTTCTTAAATGAGTCAAAGAAACTACAGAGATGGAAATGAACAAAATAGTTGAATAAGTTATTAACGAAAAAGTGTAGAAAATCAGCAAAGACTCAATTGCTGCCCAAAAGCCTTTATAAAATAATGTAGGGATCAATGAGAAGAAAGATGGAGTTTGGATGATAGAGTATAATCAAATGGATAATTTATTTGCACTAAAAAATCAAATCATCAAACTCCTGATGCATGCTAAGAAATGAGAGATTGTACTTAGCAAAGAGAAAATACAAAGCACAATAGTCCAGCTTAACATTCACTATCTCCAAAACTGGAATTTACTCAAGAATGATGAATATTAAGTGATAGTAAAATAATTTATTGAAACAATGAGGAAGTTAATGAATACTCATAAATCGAAGACATATACCATCAGAAGTAATTTTACATGGAAAATCAATAAAGTCTAAAACAACAACATTGAGAAAAAATTGTATACAAATAAAAAATCTACTTGGACAATGTATAGACAAAAGTGGAGGTACTGAATTTTCTTTTTGAATTTAAATTGTCTGTTGTAGTAGAAGAAAATTGTGTTAGAGAATGAAAAAATGTAGTGGTGAGAAACTACATAGGAAAGAATAGAGTTTCCTTCATAGTCACCAAATAGGCACTTATGAAGCAATGGAAGGAAAATGGACTGGAGAAAATTTCAGCAAATGTACATGATCTCTACTTTCTAAAATTTAAGAAGAGATAAAATCTGGATGAAATTCTAAAAAAATGGGCATACATATATTAGATCCAACTACATGAAGTTGGAAAGATGGTTTGAAGATTTGAAGCTATTAAGAAAGCCTAAGGAAACGACTCAGATATGGTTCAAACTTTAGAATATCCATGCACACATTTATTATGTAGAAACTCTTAGTCATTTTGCAGGTTTATTGGGTACATCATTATACATGGACCCAATTACTGAAGGAGGAGAACACTTATCATTTGCTAGAATTATCATTGAGGTGCATTCTAGAAGCATACTACCGAATAGAATGACAGTAATAAACAGAAAAGGAAAACCTAATATCATGGAAATCACTTATGAGTGGAGGCCGTATAGATGAACTTTTTACAATACATTCCAACATACAAGCCCAAATTGTGATTTTGCTAAGAAAGAAGATCATAAAATTCATAAAGGCTAAAAAGTAAAGATGCAGGAAAATAAAATAGAGGTGCCTATTATCAAATAGAAAATGTGGTTAAAGAACAGGAAACAGAAGATAAAGAAAATTATGTACAAGAAGAAAGCAGTACGTAGAAGGAGGTGGAACCTCAACCTAATCATGTTGAAGAGATAGTTGAGGAATTTCAATCAAATCAAGTTGAAGTGGTTGTTGATTTAAATAGATACTCAGGCTAATAAAGAGGAAGAAGAGAAGTTCAAAGTTGATATAGAGGAATCCAAAGTTGTTGAGGATTCTAAAACTGAAGTTGAATGAAATAAAAACAATGATCTCAAAATTCAAGTTGAGAACAAAAAGGTGAAGAGCCCAAAAATCCTGAAGAATAATTATTTCTATTAAATTAGAACGGGTTCATATTAAGAAAATAAATAAAAAAATGAGTATAGACAGTATTAATCTACATCTTCAGTTCATCTCCTTTCATTGGAAGAGAAAAGACAAGGGGAAGATGAAGACAATCTATTGAAACATTAGGTTGGTATGGAAATAAAAATCCTGATTGGGATAATTAGGATTTGATACAGTTTGTAATCTTTGTTTGTAATCTTTGTTTCTCGGGATTGCTACTAATCAGTTTTTCATCTTTTAATCATAGATAATGTTTGTTTAACTTTGATTATTGACCCTCTATTTTATGATTTTTAATTAAATAGTTTTAACCGTTATTTCAAAATAAAAAATATTACAAATTAAATTAATAAATTGAATCTAACAATTTGCTATTTTGCAAATTTGTTTTAGGGTTATATTTGAATAATTTATTTTATTTAAAAATAATAAAAATAAGAAGATAATATATAATAATATTAAAGAGATAGAGTAAAAGTCAACTTTAAGATAACAATAAACTAATTAAAAAATAAATGGGCGGTGCCATGACATGTGAATGTGGAATAAGTGGACCCCACTCGCAAAAGCAACAGCCAACGGCCTTTTACCCTTATCTGCGACACCTTAATAGAACTATCTTTTCCTCATAGACTTCCTAAATTAGGTCTTGTTTGGGTTTTAATTATTCAAATAATTTCAAATCTCTTGATGCAAATTTTATTTAAAATAATTATTGACGTAAAGAAATTTTATAAAACAATTTGTAAGAAATTTTAACAGGGATGAGGTGTCATTCAATAAAAACTAATAAAACAAAGAATTTTTAAATTTTTATTTCTCTCATTGAACCCATCATTCCAATTAAAATTTCCTAAAAACTTTCTCTAAATCTAAAATATTCAAATTGTTCATTTAAATTTTAGTTCATATAGAGGGGTAATAGATAAGGAATATTAAAAAGGGAATAACGTATCATCACATCACTGGTTGGAATAAGAATAAAAGTTTTCTTTCTCATTCTTTCTCTCAAATTCTCTGCACCAATAATTTATCGATCATATATATCTTATTGTAATTCTAATGTCACTCATTAAATTTGATAAAAAAAAAAAAAAAATTGATTTTTTAAAATAATCATTTATTTAAGCTTGTGTTTTATTTAAAAACGTTTTAAGTTAAAATAATATTACGATTTAAGAGGAATAATTTTTTATAAAAATAAATAAAATTCTAGTTTAAAAAAGAAAATAGTCATTTAATATATTATGATAAGAATTATTGGCAAAACCAAACAAACCCTTAAGATAATGCTCGTGACTCGTGAGAAAGAATTAATAATAAAGCCGCCCAATAAAAATTGTTGGGTTTTATTTATTATGGCTATACATGGGGCTCTTGGCTTTGCCTATTTTATTAGTCTCCTTTTTAATTTAAAAGTATTTTTTATAACCGACAAAAGCAAAGGGAAACATTAAAATAATAATTATTTTAAATAAAATAACATTACAGAATAACAACACAAAATTATTATGATTATACATTAAACAGGTCTTTTAAAATTAAAAATCAACAAACATGTTTATAATCAAAGAAAATTTGTGTACAAAGTCTATGTCAATAATATTATGATTTGAAATTAACTACACAAAATTGTTGCTCAACAACAAATTGTTTCTCAAAGTCTAACTATCTTTTCAAATCTGCAATAATTAATTATATAAATTTTACAAAATTTATACCATTGTATAATATATTAGGTTAAAATTGATTAACCAACTTTACATGCTAAATCAATTAATTATTGATAGTTAAACTTCGGATAAACAAATGTTATTTTACGATTTCATTCGGCTCATAAGTTTTCATTGGCTAAACTAATATGTCGGACAGTGTCGGCCCTGAGAAGTCCTAAGATTTTGGGGGCTCTATGCAAATTTAAATTTTGGGCCCCTAAAATAGTAAAAAAAAAACTTTTTTTTAATTTTAATTAATAAAATAAAATATAAATAATTAATATATTATAATACGCAGACTAAAAAAGATATAAAAGATATTTTCATAATATATATTTAATATTAAATGAGAAAAAAGAGGAAAAAATAATATTAATAATATAATATTATTAAATATAAAAAATGGGGGCCCTATAAAAGTGGGGGCCCTATAAAAGTGGGGGCCTATGCAAGTGCATTGGTTGCCTTACTCCAAGGCCGGTCCTGATGTCGGACACATTCAACTTGTGATCTGGAGACAGGGTCAAAGCACGCTCGCCTAGTGTGCTTCTTTCGAAAGACAATAAAGGGAATCATGGGGCTTTATGATTGGAGAAACTTTATGATTGGAGAAAGGGAAACGGGGATGACCCACCGAATTCACATCAGAAATCGCTAATATAGGGAAAAAGAACACAAACTCTAGAAAAGAGAAAAATCTCTAGAAAGGAAGCGTGATCAGCACAGACGACACAACACAATACAATCGGCACGACACACTACGATCGGCACGGCGGCACGATAGGCACATTCACGACATGATCGACATATGCGACACGATATTGTCTTGAGTCGGAAGTCATAAAATCGACGCCGAAATCAGCATTGAACAAAGGAAGAGTGGTCGACGTAGACAACACGACACGATCGACACAAACGACACAATAGGCACAGGCGTCACAACCCGATCTACACGGACGACACAATATTATCTAGCGTCGTTCTATTGTGCAGTTGTCTTTGCCTGTTGTTTATGGTTTCTTTTGGCTGCTTTTAGGGATCTGTTGGTTGTCGTCTTCTGTGCAGTTTGCTCCTCAATCAGGTTGGTCTGGGTTGGGTGGTTTTTGCTGGTTCCTCTGTTGTCATTTGCTGCTGCAAATTACTGTTGTTGATTTTTACTACATGTCTGAATTGTTGTTGGTTGCTAAGACATTTGGTTGTCAACTGTGCAAGCTGAGCCACAATGAGCCTACGCTCGACCAGCCTCCACAATTGACCTAAAATCACAAGGAAAAATAAAGGGAGTTTGAAAAAATTGGCTGAAAGGGCTGTCACTTCTTCTAGATGTCCGACCGATCACAATGCTGCTGATGCAAATGACGATGTCTTCAATCCAATTATTGCATCGACCAGTCACATGGTTGGTCTATCAACCGGTCGCGCCCGTCTCCCAACCGGCCATGACGGCCCACCCTCGATCAATCATTAGCCTCCACCCTGAACGGCCTGACTGCTGTCAACCAAACTAGTAGCGCTACTCATTCGACAGGCCATGTCGTTGCCACTATGACATGTCACGACATCCCCACCCCAATTGCTCAAATCCCCGATAAGTCGTGGACCATGAAACGAAATGAAATCGCAAATTTCACGGGCATTTAGAATCAAATTCTCAAACCCCTTGCCCAGTTCTAGGCATGAACTTGTCATGACCAATGAAAGGAGCGAGCAAATCATTTGCCAATTCAAAATTTGATTCAAGCAAGATTGGAACTCATTTGACAAAGACAAATACAAGGAAATCATTTTGTGGTCGGTTAGTGTCATGAGAGAGTTCTACAAGTGCCCCAAAACTTATGCCTACACTACACAAACAAACACAAATTGAACATGGAAAACCAACAAGGTTTGAGGCAACAACGAGAAAGCTAATGGACGCAAGCTCAATGTGGATCCTAGCCTAAAAATTAAAACGCTCAAACACCCACTCCAAATCGAACTCTCCGTAGAAATTGAAGAGGGATGCATCAACGATTGGAAACGAGTTGCCGTCAGTCACTTCATGGGTACCCACAAGGACCCATTCCGAGCAATCAAGGCCGCCCTTTTTCGACAATGGAGCGAAAAGGGACTCAAAAAAGTCAAAATCAACAACTTTGGCTATTTCTTCCTCACTTTTGACACGGAGCCCGAAGCCCAAGCCATTGCCGACTCAGATTTCACCTTCATGTTCATCTTATGTTTTAAGCTTACCAAATGGAATGAAGAAATGAACATCAATAGCAAACTTCCACAATCCGAACAAGTGTGGGTGAGACTGAGAAACATCCCACCGCACCTTTGTAATGCCAAAGCACTTTCCTACTTCACCGAACTCATTGGAAAGCCGCTTAAGCTTGATCCCGACTTTGACTCGTTTGAATGGGTCACGTTTGCTCGCATTTGCATTGAGATCGACTTAACGAGTACAAAACCGGAAAAATTCGAATTAAGATGCCGGAATAGAAACATGGCCACCATTGGAAAAAGAGGACGGAGAAAAGAAAAAGAAGTCTATGGCCACCCCCCGAACAAGAGAATGTCAAAGTGGTCAAGAAATCCTATATCGAAATCTCAAAGCAAATGAAAGTCACAACAGACACGTGAATGAGAACCAAATCGATCTTGATCCTACTAATCCTGAAACTGAGGCCCTTTTCCCACTAATTAGGTTCGAAAAGTCAATGTCGACATGGATGATAGCGAAGACGTGGATGATAGCGAAAGCCAAAGCATCTCGAAGACCATGAGCTCCGAAATCAAAGAAAGACACAATGTTGTCAAAGAAACCACCTTAAGGGAAACAACACATACGCTCAACTCAAACTCAAGCCCAAAAGGAAAAAAGTGACAAGAGAAGCTAGCGAAGGAAAAGACGCCGGAACTCTATCCAGAAATATATCCCCAGAAGACCTAAGGGTGACAAAAAAGGAGGAAAGAAAGAACAAGGGCAAAGAAAGAAAGAGACGAGTCCGAAGAAATCAACCCAAATCGTCTTGTTTTAGTTGATTGATTGCTAGTTTCCTTCCTTATTCACTTTTGTGCTTTGATTTCATATTCGTGTGCGTTTCTTAGGCCAACAGTAGATTCCTCATGGCCATCGTATTTATACTTTGAGCAAATTGTTGTAAGCTCAATTCTAGCTCTTGTACTCCTTTTACCATTTTCAGGTCTTTTTAATTATTGGCGTAAGTCATTTCTAAAAAAAAATCGTCAACATGAACACAAAGGGTTATTTGGATAGATAAAATGATGATGGATGATGATTTTGAGGAGGTGTATATTTTTTTGGATAAAAATACTTAAAGGGTATTGATATATATAAATAAAAATAAAAAACAATCATTTTTTTTTGAGAACGCTGGGTTCCGCTACTCCTATGGAGTGCGACTAATCCCCGCGGGTTAAGTACATAGTCCGCAAACATACTTAACCAATTAACCAGGCGCAGAACTTGCCGCCTGACGGGCTCGAACCCAGGACCTCATGGAGGCCTGGGAGATATCCACCTCTTGTTGCCACTAGGCTAGAAGAGGGGATAAAAAATAAAAATAAAAAACAATCATTTTAAATAGAGGGTAATCGGGTAAACTTATTTTTTTTAGAACGCTGAGTTTTATTTTTCCTTCGGAATGCGACTAATCCCGCGGGTTAAGCATGTAGCTCACAAACACAAGTTCGAACTCAAGACCTTAAGGAGGTTGGAGATATCCACATATTGTTGCCGTTAAGCTAGAAGATAAGATGTGTAATCGAATATTTTAGTATCTTGATTATTGAATTGAGTGATTTAATGAATAGGAGGAGGAGTGAAATGATAGTTTAATTTTTTGAATTATCTAAATAACCCAAAACCGAATAAGACCTTAGTCAATTTAATTTATCATTCTTAGTTCCTTCAAATTATTCAATTTATTTATCTCAAAATATCTTAACAAAAGTATCTCAAAATATCCTAACAAATAAATAAAATAATAAATAATAAATATGAATATTTATAGTTATTGGATGGAAAAGGGGTTGTTGTTACTTGTTAGGTATATATCTTTTTGTATTTGTCCGTTCTGCGTGAAAGATGGACTGAACAGAACTCCATTCAGGGAAGAAGAAGAAGAAGAAGGCGCAGAGCGAGAGATATATATAGAGAGAGAAACAAAGAAAGATAGAACGTAGGAGGAGGATGTAGGCAACGCCATTCTGAATCTCAGGAAACAGTCATAAAGCTCTTGATTTCAATTACTTCGGAGAGATTCTGAATGATTTAAACTAGTAATGGAAGCACAATACATAAGGAGGCATCATCAACACGACTTGAAGGAGAATCAGTGTTCTTCTTCCCTCGTCAAACACATCAACGCTCCCGTCGACATCGTAACATTTCTTCCCTTTTACCTCTCTTCAAATTTCTTGTTTCTTGTTCAGATGTAGATCCGTCCGATTTCATTTCTGATGACTTATTTGTGAAATTTGATTCGACTGTATTGTGGGTCAGCTGTTGAGTTTTGTTCATGTGTTGCATTAGATGAAATATACAGATGTAGATCCATGCGATTGAGTTATCATATTATATCTCTCCAATTTCATTTCTGATTACTTATCCTTGCGATTAAGCTGTTGGGTTTTCTTCCTTTGTTGCATTAGATGAAATTTGATGAATTTGAAGTTGAAATGTAATGTAATTTTGTTTGAAAGGTTTGGTCTTTGGTAAGAAGATTTGATCAACCACAGAAATACAAGCCTTTCATCAGTAGATGTATAGTTCAAGAAGGGGATCTGAAGATCGGTAGTCTACGTCATGTAAACGTGAAATCGGGTCTTCCAGCAACAACAAGCACAGAGAGGTTAGAACTATTTGACGATGAAGAACACATCTTGGGGGTTAGGATTATTGGTGGTGATCACAGACTGAAGGTAAGGGTTTTTGTATTTGCCTTGATTAGTTATGAGCATGGATTGATTGATTGATTTTGATAAATTTGGCAGAATTACTCTTCAATCCTGACAGTCCATCCAGAAGAAATAGATGGGAAGGCAGGAACAATGGTGATTGAATCATTCATTGTGGATGTTCCAGATGGAAACACTAAAGATGAAACATGTTACTTTGTGAGGGCACTGATTAACTGCAACCTGAAATCTTTATCAGATGTATCAGAGAGGATGGTTATGGCTGTGAGGGATCAAGCTGGAGTTGTCAATGGCAATTAAAAAGGTTGGTTGGTTGGATATGATTTGTTTGAAGATCATTGATTGTTATAAAAAAAGTTTTGGTTTTGTGGTCCTCATGGGTTTGGTTTGTCTTCCTTTCTATCTTCATCTTCATCTTGTTCTTGTTTGTTCCTTCCTACCAGCTGGGATTCTCATCCACTTGCTGCTACTAGTGGTTATGGTTATGTTCAAGCAAGCATACATGTGAATATAAGGCTGTTGTAGTTTCATTTATGACACTTGTTTTCTATGTTTGTTTGTTTTATGTACTACTATTATTATGCTCTACTCTCTTTTGTGTGGCCATGTTTCTTTACCTTCCTTTTCTTTTCTTTTCTTTTTTAAAACTTAAATTTCATTAATATATAGGACTCTATGTTTAACTTCAAAATAAACCCAAAACAATATTAGTTCAATTCACAAACTAAAAGGGGTATTAAGCAGAGATGGAATCCTGGTTTAAGTTATTACTGTGATTTTGATAGACTATTATACAATTATTGGTATTTAGTTGATGATTTGATAAATTAAAAATGCATTAATTAGCGAGGTAAACGGTTTGATCTTCGGTCGATTTGTATATTGAAAATAGAACCTAACCGAAATAGTTTAAAGTTGATTTGAGGAAATTTCAAACCATCAATTTTGGTTTATTAAGACTAATTATCAATTTTATTCGTTTGTACACAACAATATATTGTTAAATAATACATTTATATCTTTGTTTCTAAAACAAATATAACTTGTAATCAAAATATTTATATATTTTAAATTTTAATCATGGATGAAAGTTCGACCATCACAAAACCGAACAGTTGGTTTCCGTTTAGCGGTTTAAAACCTTTAAGTCATTGCGGTTTGATCGGTCTAGCAATTTAGATCGGTCTAATTCGATTTAGTTGGTTTTGACATTTTCAGGGAATGTTTGATGTTCACTATTTGAATCTGATTAAAATAATTCAATACTAAAAAATCTACTGAATTGAGATCCTCTGCTATCAAATGAAGATGTTATCTGATGTCCCAAATGAAGTTGTCATTTGCTGTCTCATTTATCAAAAAAAACCAAGTAATTTTGATAAATAAGACAAATAAAAAATTATATATATAAAATAAACCCTAAATCTTAAATTCTAAATTATAAATTCTAAACTTAAACCCTAAATTCTAAACCCTACAAAATTATATATATAACATTTTATTTTAATATTTAATTTTCTTTTTCCTCTCTCCACTCTTTTCTATTTCCTATGAAACAACAAATGTGACATTATCTTGAGACAATAGATCCGAATTCCTCTGTTCCCTCTAAAAAGGGAAGAGACAATATGATAAATAAATAAAAAAGTTTTTCATTTATTTATTATATTGCCCTTCCAATTGTGAGAATGATTTGTAACAAAATAACCTGCTTTAGTATGACCTTTGTGATCATAATTCACCAGCTTAATTAATGGGGGAGCTTATCAAGTTTTTTTTAATACATTATTTATTAAAATATTAAAAAACATTAATTTTTATTTTTTATAATATTTTAACATTTAAATTATAAGAATTTTAGTCATATGGACTAAAAAATCTGAATCATTCACATTTAATTAAAAAAATCTAATTATTTATAAATAATGACACTGAATAAATCTTCAATTCAATAAGACATAAAACAAGAGTAAGACAGGTGAATTGTGAATTTAAATAAATCAACATTGTATTATCAATCACTATTTTTATTAAAACTATTTAAATTATTTTCACATCCGAACTAATCAATGAGAATGAGCTGAAGTCGATTCAAAACAAATAGGATTAAATAAATCATGTTTTGCAAGAATAAATTATTGATAATGAAATATATAATTGAAATGAGATAGAACATAATGGACGTGGACACAAATTATAAGTGGAGTCAATTCAATTAAATTATCATTTTCTTATTAAATTTGTAAATAATATACAAGAACATTCTTACTTTATTATTTGTAACAATTTTAAATATTTTAAGTCATCTCATATATAAACTTAGTTCATTTGTTTATTAAACAAGTTCTTTCCAAAAAAAAACAATAATTTATTCTAAAATATACCCAATCAATCAAGTCCTTATTGTGAGTTTTGTATCTTGTAACTTTTTTTTAAACCATATTATATTATTTAGAGAAACCAACCGACTTAAATCATTCTATACAATAAAATATCAACAAATTTATCATAATACATACTATGTCTTATTAAATTATAATTTAAAATATTATTTCATATAAATCAATATTTACACAAATATTTGACAAACAAAATTTTACATCAAACACATACCCAGTGCAATGCAATATAATAAACCTGAATCGATATGCTTATATTTATTAGATTTTGAGTTTGAAAATAGGTTTATGGGTTGAGATAATCACCTAAATGGGTTATTATCAAATGCTTATATGTTTATAATAAGAACTGAAATCATAACTTCTAAAGTACTTCTTTCACTTTAACTACACTTAAATGGGTTATAATCAAGATGCTTATAAGTTATAAGCTTATAATAAGAATTGAATTTGAAACCATAACTTATAAACTCCAAACCTTTTTCACTTTAACCTAAGCTTAAATGGGTTATAATCAAGATGTATATAACAAGAATCGAATTTGAAACCATAACTTCTAAAAATTCAATTTGTGTTCACTTTTAACATACCCCTAAATGGGTTATCTATATGTTCTTTTCACCAGCAATCTCTTGGACGACCATCTGGAAAAACCGCCCCATGAAGTTTCTTTAGGTTCAATATCACACCCTCCTCCGAATCCATATCGTCTCCACCATTTTCATCTTCATCATCAATGTTTGGCACCCTTTCTTCATCTTCATCTTCATCTTCGTCGCTACATTCATCTTCAAAATCATCATCATCATCATCATCATCGATATCACCTTCATCGCTTCCTTCTTCCATTTCCCCAACTCTCTCGTTTCGATAATTTATCAACCTAGGAACATTAACAAGTTCACGAAGCCTCTCCTTTACAAGCAACAACCGATCTTTACAAATCAAGCGTGAATCACGATAACCTCCTCTAAGAAAAACCGAATCCCTATCCCCTTTCAACGACACATAAAACATCTCCGGATGTCTAATCAACACTCCTCTCAACTGCTGAGAAAATCGAAACTCTTCTCTAAAATGTGTTAGATTATCCACAAGAGTTCTTTTCTCAACAGTCAGACTCAAGATTTCATGAACAACTCCACAAGCGTGTTTCTCTTTCTCGATAGTCCCGGACCTCAACATAGAGAAATCTGCATAAGGCGATACATAAGGAATGTCTATGAATTTCGCAATTCTTCTACCTTCACATTTCGAAAGGTGAACACCTTTTGGTAGTTTAACTCGATTGAACTTGGGCACTCTGTCTATAATCAAACTTTCGCGATTCTCATCTTCTTCTTCCTCGAGCTCGGCTGCAGAAACCGCGAGCTTAGGGTCCCAATGGGTAAGCTCTAGAGCAGGGCCTAGACTAGTTTTGACAACTTTAAAGTACTGAGGATATCGCCTACAGATGGTATCGCGAAACTCCATAGGCAATCCGAAATCGTTTTTCAGATGAGCAATCTTCTCTAAAGTAATGCGTTTATCCACAGACATCATTAGAAGTTTTCTCAGCTTGATAACTAATAGATCCTCCATTCCATTCCTAATCTTCATTTCCTCCATGTAAAGGCGTTCTGCTTCTTGGGTTAGCTTGAACTTCAATGAGTAAGCACCTTCTTCTTCAATTTCGAAAACAGCTGGAAACTTTCTTAACAGGGCAATGAATCTCCTGTTTCTATCAAGACCTAGAAAATTTCTATACCGACCAATTTCCCGAATGTTCATAACTCGATTAGGTTGACTAACTAAAATCTTCCTGATTTTCAACACCAATTTAAGCTTCTTATCCCTTTCTATAACTTTATCAAAACGAGCTTCTTTCCTTCTCTTGACAACAGCTCTAATAGGTGAAAATGGAACGCTTGTTCTAATTTGATTTCCAAAAGGACCAGAATTTTCTCGTAATATCAAACTATGTCCGAAAAATGAAGTTCGGGGAAATCGTGTTTCTACAGGAAACTTTAGCTTTCCTGAGACGAATGATTTGGAAGAAAGGGAGATTGGAAAAGAAGTTGCAGACGGAGAAGTTATGGGTGAAGAAAGTAAGAGTCTGGGTTCCATGATAGATTCTTAAACAAATTGAATCGAAATCAGGAAGCGATAATGAACATGTGAATGAAGAAGATGAAGCTGATTACCTGTAGATATCAATGGAGGCCGGAGCTTGCAGGAGATTTTAGGGTTTATCCAATTAATTTGTTCGTAGTTGATAGAGTGATGATTTTAGGCCTAGTTTGGAGGTGCAACTAATTAGTCAAATTGTATGAAAGGACCTAATAATTGCCTTAATTGCGGAAATGACCCGCGCCCAATAAAGATTACGCATATAATTACTTCCTATTTTTCGGACAAAAATACGCCGTCACGTAACGCGACGCTGCACCCTAATTTGTCGAGTGTGCCGTCGCGAAACATGATCGTACCGTCGCAAAACGGGATATTTTTGTCCGAAAAATAAAAATTGATTATTTACACAATTTTCATTAGTCGTTCATGATAGGAAATTTGATGATATGACAATAAAGAAAGGATTATTTGCAAAAAGTGTCAGCGCATAAAAAAAAGCGCTGGTGACACTTATTAATTCTTTCCGGACGATTTTGCCCATGTCGCGAGACGCACCCGGCATTCGCGAGACGCAACCGGCATTCGCGAGACGATTTTTCTTTTCTTTTTTGAAAAAAAAATTCGTTTCGCGATTGCCGGGTGTGTCTCGCGAATGCCGGGTACGTCTCGCGAATGTCGGGTGCGTCTCGCAACGGGGGTATTTTCGTTTAAAAAAAATAAAAGGGTCACCAACATTTTGTATGAGCCGACACTTTTTACAAATATACTAATATTTAGTGTCATTTGCTCTCATTTCCCATCATATGCATATACGCAATATTAGGGTCAGTTCATCACATTTGTCACTAATTACCATACTATTTACAATAAAGTTAAACTTTTTTACACATAAATGATATGATCCATATTATCCTTTGAATGTTATTTTAAATTGTACAATATTAAAAATCTAAATATTTTCGTTTCTATTAATTTCTGTAAACTATTTATTTATATTATTTTTGTCTTCTATTATTTTTTTTTTAATTTTTAAACCAATTATTTAAAAAAATAAATAAAAAATAAATAAATATTGACAAGGAAGGATCACTATACGGAAATTTGATGAGATGGCCCTACTAAATAGCCTAAATCTAAAAAAAGACCCCGCTTGTATAGTTTGTAAAAATGGTTTTTCCCTGCGAAATGTCTGTATTGCCCCTCGTGCGCCTACTTTACCGCTCAATTACTTGAAATATCATTCTCTCACTATAATCTAAATCGAGTCTTTGAACTCACGCGATTTAGATAAAGTGAGAGAGTGGTATTTCGAGTTAATGAAAACACTCGAAATACCACTCTCTCATTTTATTTAAATCGCGTGAGTTTAAAGACTCGATTTAGATGAAAGTGAGAGAGTGGTATTTCGAGTCTTTCATCGTATATACACCATATTTGTCCCCTCATTTAAAAAACCCTTTCCTTTCCCGACTCTCGACTCTCTCACTTTCCATTCACGAATTTCCAACTTCATCTTTGTATTTACAACTCTCATCATTATCCAACTTCGTTCCAACTTCTTTCAACATCATCGATCAACTCTCATCATCGTTCGTCGTCCGTCTCTTCGATCATATATTCATGTGAGTTTAGGGTTTAAGTTTAATCTGTAATGTTCTCATTATTCTACTGTTTATATTGATGGATATTGATGTATAATCCTTAGTTTTTAGGGTTTATGTAGCTTTTAGGGTTTATGTAGCTTTTAGGATGGGTTTGTGGAGGAGAAGCTGAATGAAAAAAACATTGATGGGCTTGTGGAGGAGAAGTTGAATGAGGATAATGTGCTGGTGAATGATAATATTGAGGTATGTCTATTTCGAGTATTTGGTCTATTTCGAGCATTTGATGTAATCTCAATCATTTTGCCTTTTTTTTAGGATGGCTTGTGAGGAGAAAAAGAATGAAAAAAAGACAATGTGATCAATGAGAAGAAGGATGATGTGTTTGTACATAATTTGGAGAAGAAGGAAGACATGGAGAATGGGCAAGAGGTGGAGGATGATTTGTTTGTGGAGAAGATTGAGAAGAAGGAAGACAATGTGCATAATAAGAAGGTGGTGCAGAAGAAGGTGGTGCAGAAGAAGGTGGATGATGATGTGTTTGTGGATAAGAAGGAAGACAAGGTGGTGCAGAATAAAAAAGTGGTGCAAAAGAAGGTGGAGGTTTGATGTAATTCGAGCATTTGTTATGTAATACTGAATATTATGGTCTAATTCAAGCATTTGGTCTAATTCGAGCATTAATTATGTAATTCGAGCATTTGTTCTAATTCAAGCAATTGATGTAATTCGAGCATTTGTTATGGTCTAATTTGAGCATTTGTTCTGTAATTCGAGCATTTGTTATGTAATTTGAGCATTGTTCTAATTCGAGAATTTGATGTAATTCGAGCATTTGTTATGTAATACTGAATATTATAATGTAATTCGAGCATTTGTTATGTAATACTGAATATTATGATGTAATTCGAGCATTTGTTATGTAATACTGAATATCATGGTCTAATTCGAGCATTTGTTCTAATTCGAGCATTTTGTTTAGACTTTTGTTAACATAACTCACGCATATTACAATATGCGTGAGTAACTGTTTGTTCAACCTGCTTAAATAAATAACAACGTTTCATACAATACAACATTATCTTGGATGAAGTAAACTTAGAACATTATTCATACAACATTAGTAAACTTAGAACATTATTCATACAACATTATCTTGGTTGAAGTAAACTTAGAACATTTTGTTGAAAATAGAATTATTCAACATGCTGCTAAGATGATGGCTGATGCTGAGATGATGGATGCTGATGCTGAGATGATAGTTGATGTTGTTGCTGAGATGATGCTCTTGTAGTAAACATGGTTCATCTTCAATGTCATTTTCAGTTTCAAAGACAACCTCCTGCTGCTTCGGGAATACGTCAGGATCATCAATTTCTGGAACCACTACACTTTCTTGAGTTGGGTTTGTTGGATTTCTAGGTAGTGAATTCTCTACTAAAGATACACACAATAGAGTGCGGTTGTGGACTGAAACTTCTTTGAATCAGTTAGCACAAGCTCCGCTCCAAATGCTTTGAGAAGTACTCGTCTCTCTAGATTAATTGAGACAGACATTGTTAGGATGAGCCTATATCCCTTTGAGGCAGTGATAAATGCAAGACCAATGCCTGTGTTTCCCCTTGTAGGTTCCACAAGAACGCTCTACAAAGTATCCAAAGAGAAAGGTGAAAAATGTGACTAGCAGTCATTCAATAAATCTATCATCAGTTTAAGATTGCATTTGCATAAATACTATACAAAAATGTGTAAAATGTTGGGCCTTATGGGTCCAGCCCAATTAGGCAATATAAAACCAAATAAACCCTAATTTTGTTTCTCTCTCTACCACAATTTTCAGAGAGAGTTCTGTGAAGAGATCAAGAGAAACAGAGTGAAGAAAATACAGAGGAAGAAGAAGGGAAGAAGATATAGAGGAAGAAGAAGAGAAGGAGAACAGAGTATCACCTTCTTTGTCTTGATTACCCTCAGGAAGTATTATTCAACTTGAAATTCCTAACAAGTGGTATCAGAGCTGTTAGGTTTACTTTCTATTGAAGAGTGTTTTTCCCTTAGGTTCAGATGGAAGGCAGTAGCACTATGATCAGGCTGACAAACAATAACTGGCAGATTTGGAAATCCAAAATGGAGGACATCCTTTATTGTAAGGATCTGTATGAGCCAGTTGAAGGAGATAGTGCAAAGCCAAAAGAGATGGCTGAAGCTGATTGGATAAAACTGAACCGGAAAGCAGTCGGCACAATCAGACAATGGCTTGATGATAGTGTTTATCACCATGTAGCAAGTGAGAAAAGTGCTCATGAGCTATGGAAGAAGCTAGAGTCATTGTATGAGCAGAAGACGGCAGGTAACAAAGCGTTTCTGATCCGAAAGTTGGTAAATCTGAAATTTAGAGAAGGCACAGGTGTTGCTGAGCATTTAAACGAGTTCCAGAGCTTGATTAATCAATTATCAGTGATGGAGATGACCTTAGAAGATGAGCTACAAGCCTTATTGCTATTGGGATCATTGCCTGACAGTTGGGAGACATTGGTTGTGACTGTTAGTAATGCAGCTCCGAATGGTGTGCTTACTATGAGTATAGTTACTAGCAGCTTGTTCAATGAGGAGACAAGAAGGAAGTCAACTAATACAAATAGTGCACAGGCCCTAGTCACAGAGAACAGGGGAAGAGCTGAACACCGACAACAATCAAGAGGCCATAGCAAGTCAAGAGGCAGATCAAAATCTAAGGGGAGAGAATGTTATCACTGTGGTAAAGAAGGTCACATGAAGAAAAATTGTAGAGCCTGGAAAAGACTACAGAATGAAGGCAAAAATCAGAAGAAAGATGATGAAAACAGAAATACCACAGCCACAGTAACTGCAGAGGATGTAGTTATTCTTTCTTGTGAAAAGGAACAATATCTACATGTAGAAGATCACCAAGGAGTTGAGTGGATAGTTGATACAGGTGCTTGCTATCATGCTACACCGAATAAAGAGTTTTTCACCACGTACAAGGCTGGAGATCTTGGTACAGTGAAGATGGGTAATACTAGTCACTCAAGCATTGTGGGTATTGGTGACATTTATTTGCAGACAGAACAGGGGCATCGGTTAACACTGAAAGATGTGCGGCATATTCCTGATTTACGTCTAAATTTGATATCAGGTGATGCATTGGACAAAGATGGATTCAAGCATTATCTTGGTGGTGGTGAATGGAAACTCAGCAAAGGATCAATGATTGTAGCAAAAGGGAAGTCGTGGCATTCATTGTACAGAACACATGTGAAGGTACTCAAAGATGATCTGAATGCAGTACAAGCTGAAAGCTCTCTAAATCTGTGGCATCAACGCCTTGGCCACATGAGTGAGAAAGGGCTGCGAATTCTGGTGAGGAAGCTGCACATCCCCTCAACCAAAGATGAGGTTCTGGATCTATGCGACTACTGCCCATTTGGTAAGCAACATCGAGTCTCTTTTAGTCAGACATCAGAAAGAAAACATAATGTGTTAGACTTGATTTATTCTGATGTGTGTGGTCCTTTTGAAGTGGAGTCATTGGGTGGCAATCGATATTTTTTAACATTTATTGATGATGCGTCTAGAAAGGTGTGGGTTTATTTTATGAGAACAAAAGACCAGGTATTCAATTACTTTCAAGAGTTCCATGTCATGGTAGAAAGAGAGACAGACAGTAAGCTGAAATGTCTTCGCTCTGATAACGGGGGAGAGTATACCTCCAAGGAATTTAAAACATATTGTACCAAATATGGTATTCGACATGAGAAGACAGTGCCTGGAACTCCGCAGCACAATGGTGTGGCTGAGAGAATGAATCGCACCATTGTAGAAAAGGTGAGATGCATGCTGAAGATGGCAAAGTTGCCAAAACAGTTTTGGGGAGAAGCAGTTCGCACAGCCTGCTATCTCATAAACAGGTCGCCATCTGTTCCTTTGAAATTCGAGATACCAGAAACAGTATGGTCTAAGAAGAATGTTTCATACTCACATCTAAGGGTGTTTGGATGCAAAGCATATGTGCATATTCCAAAGGAACAAAGATCCAAGTTGGATGATAAAGCAACTCCATGTATTTTCCTTGGATATGGAAATGAAGAATTTGGGTACAGGTTATGGGACTCAGAAAAGAAGAGAATTGTCAGGTGCAGAGATGTTGTGTTCTTTGAAGGTCAGACAGGGATAAGTCCAGAAATAATTGAGAAGTCAGAGAGGGTTGATGAGTCCATAGAACTCATACCAATTCCTTCACATGTACAGTCAACAGTAACGGATGAAGATGAACAAAATGAAGAAGCCACTGAGGAAACCTCTGACATGAATGGTAGTAATGATGATGAGAGTGTTTATGGTGTTCCTGAGCAGGGGGAGCAACATCGTCAAGAGGAGCCAGAAGAGCCCCCATTAAGAAGGTCTGAGAGAGAGCACCAACCTTCTAAAAGATACCCTTCTTCAGAGTATATCCTGTTGACAGAAGAAGGAGAGCCAGAAAGTTTTCAGGAGGCACAAGCTCATAAAGACAAAGTTAAGTGGCATGATGCAATGAAAGACGAGATGAAGTCATTGCAAGAAAATGACACATATGAGCTTGTGGAGCTTCCTAAGGGCAGAAAGGCCTTGAGAAATAAATGGGTGTTCAAGCTAAAGAGAGATGAAAATGGAGAACTTATGAAGTACAAAGCCCGACTGGTCGTAAAGGGTTTTGGACAGAAACAGGGCATCGACTTTGGGGAAATTTTCTCACCAGTGGTAAAGATGACTTCCATTCGTGCAGTGTTAGGTCTAGTATCTGGCCTAGATCTTGAACTTGAACAACTTGATGTAAAAACCGCATTCCTTCATGGTAACCTTGAAGAAGAGATCTATATGGTGCAACCAGAGGGATTTGAAGTGAAAGAAAAAGAAAACATGGTTTGCAAATTGAAGAAGAGTCTATATGGTTTGAAACAAGCCCCGAGACAGTGGTACAAGAAATTTGACTCCTTTATGATGAGTCATGGGTACCAGAAAACCAAGGCAGATCCATGTGTTTTCTTCAAAAGATTTCCTAATGGAAAATTTATAATCCTTTTACTTTATGTTGATGATATGTTGATTGCAGGACAGGATGCTCTGTTTATAGCTATGTTGAAGAAAGAGATGTCCAAGACATTTGAAATGAAAGACATGGGTCAAGCACGCCAGATATTGGGCATGAAGATTACTCGTGACAGAAAGGCTAAGAGACTTTGGTTGTCACAAGAGAAGTACATTGAAAGGGTGCTTGAAAGATTCAACATGCAAGGAGCAAAGAAAGTAAGTTGTCCACTTCCTAGCCATTTGAAATTGAGCAAGAAGTTGTGTCCATCAACAGAAAAAGAAAAGGATGAAATGTCAAGTGTGCCATACTCCTCAGCTGTAGGGAGTTTGATGTATGCAATGGTTTGCACTAGGCCAGATATAGCTTATGCAGTCGGTGTGGTAAGCAGATTCCTTTCTAATCCAGGAAAACAACATTGGGAAGCAGTGAAATGGATTCTTAGATATCTAAGAGGCACTTCCAATTTGTGTTTGAGTTTTGGAAATGGTGAACATGTGCTAGAAGGTTACACTGATTCTGATATGGCTGGAGATCTGGATCACAGAAAATCCACTTCAGGTTATGTGTTTACTTTTGCAGGGGGAGCCGTGTCATGGCAATCCAAACTGCAGAAATGTGTGGCTTTGTCAACCACAGAAGCAGAATACATTGCAGCCACTGAAGCTGGTAAAGAGCTATTGTGGTTGATTAGATTTCTCTTGGAGCTTGGTATGCAACAAGAAGATGCAGTTGTTTTCTGTGATAGCCAGAGTGCTATAGATTTGAGCAAGAATGCTACATATCATTCCAGAACTAAGCATATTGATGTGAGATTTCATTGGTTAAGAGATGCAATAGAAAGCCAGCAGATGAAGCTGAAGAAAATTCACACTGATAAGAATCCATCAGACATGTTTACGAAGATAGTTCCAAAAGACAAGTTTGAGCTTTGTTGTCGGCTTGTCGGCGTGAATACCAAGTGATGACTTGAAGATCGGTGTGCCTCTCTTCGTGGGCTGGAGGGGGAGATTGTTGGGCCTTATGGGTCCAGCCCAATTAGGCAATATAAAACCAAATAAACCCTAATTTTGTTTCTCTCTCTACCACAATTTTCAGAGAGAGTTCTGTGAAGAGATCAAGAGAAACAGAGTGAAGAAAATACAGAGGAAGAAGAAGGGAAGAAGATATAGAGGAAGAAGAAGAGAAGGAGAACAGAGTATCACCTTCTTTGTCTTGATTACCCTCAGGAAGTATTATTCAACTTGAAATTCCTAACATATTGTATTCTATCGTGAAAACAGAAGTTTAATCAATGTAACATAATGCTTTAGAACCATAAACACTTCAAAATAAATCGTTTCTCACCTATCCTTGACACTACAACAAGGCTCCATTACCTCAAGCTTCGCAGGTATATTTGGAACAGATCCTTTTGTAATATTTTTAGAAAAATCATCGGCGTGTTTCCAATAATTATTGAAGGCATACATAAGATATTCATTTCTCAACAAATTCCATATCAAACTAACTGTGTAGAAAAATTGTACTAATCTTTCAACTATTTTATTGTGTACCAAACAGAATACATGTTTAATCAACAATCTCCAATCAAAGAATCAAAAGCCAAACCAGAAGTACCAAAACATAATGATATAAAATTTATTAACCTAATCAAATTCATTTTCATAGATCTAGACAATTCGAAATTATTGAGAGACGGATAAAGGTCACCTCGGTAACATTTTCGGCAATGTTGATGACTTCAGTTTCAGGCAAAGACTGTAACGACACGGCTCTGCAGACAAGAGAAGAAGAAATTGACCTTGATTTTTTCATAGTTTGTGAACTGAATCCAACACGACAGCAAATCGGAAAACGAGTATTGGCACAAAGTTTGGAGTTGAGATTGTAATGAGAGACGAACGGTTTGAGATTACATCAAATGCTCGAAATAGACCACACGCTCGAAATACATCAAATGCTCAAAATAGACATACCTCAATATTATCATTCATCACTCCTCCACAAGCCCCCCAATCAATGTCTTTTTCATTCAGCTTCTCCTCCACAAGCCAATCCTAAAAGCTACATAAATTCTAAAAGCTAAGGATTATACATCAATATCCATCAATATAAACGGCAGAACAATGAGAACATTACAAATTAAACTTAAACCATAAACCCTAAACCCTAAACTCACTTGAATATATGATCGAAGAGACTGACGACGAACGATGATGAGAGTTGATCGATGATGTTGAACGAAGTTGGAACGAAGTTGGATGATGATGAGAGTTGTAAATACGAAGATGCAGTTGGAGATTCGTGAATGGAAAGTGAGAGAGTCGAGAGTCGGGAAAGAACAAAGTTTTTTTAAAATGAGGGGACAAATATGGCATATATACGATGAAAATTCGAAATATCACTCTCTCACTTTCATCTAAATCGAGTCTTTGAACTCATGCGATTTAGATAAAGTGAGAGAGTGGTATTTCGAGTCTTTCCATTAACTCGAAATACCACACTTTCACTTGATCTAAATCGCGTGAGTTTAAAGACTCGATTTAGATGAAAGTGAGAGAGTGATATTTCGAGTAATTGAGCGGTAAAGTGGGCGCGCGAGGGGTAATATAGACATTTCGCAGGGCAAAAAGGCATTTTTTGCAAACTATATCAAGCGGGGTCCTTTTATGGATTTAGGCCCTTTAGTAGGGCCATTTCATCAAATTTCCAACTCATAATAAGTTACAGTAAACTTGACTTTAGAGTTAAATTAGATTCGACAATTTTATTTGTTAAAATATTAACAAAATAAATAAACATATAACATGTATCCAATGATAAGGTAATTTGGGTTTTTATGACCTATGTGTTTACAATAAAGTCATTATGTCAAATGCATTCGTTTTGTTTCAGAAACACAAAAAATGTCAAATTGAGTTAGGATGATTAGAAACAAGTATGTATTTTAAATAAATTAGTCTAGTTGGTTCATAAAAATATTCTATCGTTCTTTGTGATATAATATCAGGAATAACATATTAATAATGTAGAAATTTATTAGGAACATGATATAATGAGAACTATACTTATACAATTGGTAGTCTATATTAGGCAATATCTAAGTAACTATAGATAAGATAAGGGTTTAGATGAGTAAAGAATGAGAATAATTGTAGGATTTGCAATTGATAGGAAGAAGAGTCAAGTTTGCTTCAGCTAGATGTAGCCACTAGATGTAGATAGGACGCGATATGGATCACAAGGTCCCCTAAAGAGACTGAATTAGAAGAGAATTAGAGTATGGGGAGAGAGATAATCAGGATTACCTAAAGAGTTTTCAATTGATCAGTAGTCGGTTCCATTCCTATTCAGTGGTTATTTAAGGCTCATGCCTTCATAATTATTTCACCCCTCTACAGTACAATCTAACTGTCTCTGCCAACTAGCCTTGCCAGCTATTTTTTCCCTTCTGTTATAACTGATGCAGTTTAATCAACTGCTACAAGAACTATCATTTATTGTGTAACAACTTATTACAAATCTATAACCTATTGTATGCACAACTTATTAAAAACGAAATTACCAAACATACGAAATTACATAACATGCCGACTTCGTTAACAATTCGTCGACTTATTAAGGGTTAGAAAACATAACCCTAAAATTCTCTCATAAGCGGGTGATGTTGTGAGAGGGAAAAAATAAGTAAATAGGATCGACCCACCCTTTGGCGATGAGTCATCTGATAGGACGCGGGCATTGTGGAGGTTGGGGGTAAATTCCTAATTGAGTTGATATTCCCTGGTTTATGACGGGCATTGTGGAGGTTGGGCTAAATTCCTAATTGAGTTGATATTCCCTAGATTATGGCGGGCATTGTGGAGGTTGGAGTAAATTCCTAGTTGAGTTGATATTCCTTAGTTTATGGAGGGAGTTTACCCCTTCTACTATCGGTGAATGAAACTCTCTTACCCACTTTATCCTTAGAACAAAAAACTTGGTTACTATCACCAAGCCGATTGTTTGTCGTGCCTAGACAACCAAAAGACCTCGTTACTACAACCCTTATGTGACTATTATATATGTATTTTGTGCATGCATGTATAGTCTAAATGAACATTTTTAGCATTTTCCTTCATTTTCAAAACAAACGCATGTTTGTAAATATTTTGAATTTACAGTCACAAACGATGTCCATGCTAATGGATGTCACATTTGTTCCCTAGATCGATAACTTTCACGCAAATGAATGGAATTGTCGATCTTATGGCCTCACTCCTATCATGATATTCATAAACTTTAAAGTCAAGTCCACCTTTATGATGGAAATGCAACAAAGGTGGAATCCTGTCAAACGAATTTGCTTCATCGGTGAAAGGTCTATGTTCCCAACCATAGAAGAATTATGGGCGATTTTTATGATGGACAACAAAAATATTTTGCATTTAAGACCATTTGTAGACTCAATGCCCATCGGAAAGCTCTTACAAGAGGAGTACGGATAATCCAAAGTCATCTGATACTATCCTCGCGAGGACGTACATCAATTTCCAGACATGGACCAAAGAAATGGAGAGATCTCTTTAACGCTAGAGCCATCCATGATAACAACAATCCTATTGTCTCATTTCTTTCTAGCACCAGCAAATGGTAAGCCCTCCTAGAATCATTGAGGTAGCACACCAAATGCGAAGAGGCAACAAAGATCCCTCTGGTATTATTCTAGCGGAAATTCTAATGGGTCCAAACAACTCATGTATGTCTTCTACCATGAGTAAAAGGAGTTGTCCCTTAATCCTCTACATTTGACTGCTTGACAAGATCAAGCGCTTACCGCTAGTTCTGCCTAATGGTGTCATGTCCCCTTCTATCCAATATCGGAGAATGAAGGAAGTCTTGCATGGACCTCCGGTACAGAGCAATGATGTCCCCTTAATCCCATCAAGAAAATGACTTTCATGATGAATGACAAGTCTCTAATCATGTTCATGGGTCTAGAATGGGTTACGTACTACTACTCCCATAACCTATTCAAGCATTTTGGCTACAACTTTATCGAAGCTGCCTTCGTTGTGGATAATCTCATCGATCGTATAACATATGTAGGGTATCTCAAAAAATGGCATGACGCCTTTCAAATGAATATCCTATCAAAGGAAATGAAATACCTGGATCACATCCACAAGCATTACGAGGAAGTTCAAGAAAATGAAGAGGAAGAAGATGCTAGTTTCAGAACAGGTTACAACTGGACCTAAGGCCTTTGATCTCCGTCAAACATTTTTTCCCTTATAGACTCTCTCTGTAAAATATCAATAAGAGAGTCATGTATGTAACAAACTTTGTGAGTATGTTTATATACAACTCTATATTTTGTTTAATCGAATCACAAAAAGAGATGCTCATTCTCTATGATTCATTTTATAAGCATATGCATTGGATTTATACTTTATTACATCTACAACCCTCACCTCTTTCTCTTCGCAACAGTCAACGACCACGACAAGCCGAAATGGCCCCAAGAAAGAGAAATCCAAAAACCGATTGTTTTATATGCCACCAGATGGTCGAAGAACTCTCCGTATCTGAATTGGTCTAAGTGACCGAGTTTAGAGAAATGAAGGAAACTCTGTAACATGTAACAGAGCAAATCGCGGTGATCACATATTCTTTAACTAATCATCAAATTCCGTCTACATCATAGAACATCCCTCATTCTCCTCGTTTTCCTAACCATGCAATCCCAGTTATGTTCACTCTCATCAACCCCTGTCCCTTTAGTCAAAAAGCTCAAGAAGAAGTCTCTCTCTATGAAGACTTCGAAGAGGATATCAAGTAAACTACACGGGTACAACATGAGGAAGTAATCAACAACCTAGGTTCATAGGAAAAACATATTCCAATGACTGAACAACCACCGTTAACGGTATATGAATGCCAAATGGCTCAAGTTCAAATCATGCAGGCAAATATACAAGACCAGTTAAACAAGTTAGCTAAGGGTAAAAACACTAAAAAAACATCATGACTGGAAAGACGCTATGAAAACTACCAAACGAGCAGTTATTCCAATTGGTGACAAACTTCCAGCTCTCTCTAAGTACATAGGAAAAAGCGATATGTTTGTCGTTTTCAAAATTTAGGCCTTCACAATGATCCTATTGCGACTTGGAGAACCAACTATTCTCCGCATATTCTCCTAGTATCTTGATGATGTTGCTCTGCACTGGTAACACCAGTAAAAGATAGTCTATCTACAAAGCACAAAAGAACTAACTACAATGTTCATAGAACGTTTCTCAATGCATCTCAACCTCGAACGACCAAAAAAGAGGTTGAAGAAAATCAAATAGGGAGAAAATGAGAAATTCTCCGTGTTTATCGAACGATGGAAATTTATTGTCGAGAAAATTAATTCCCTCCAAAGCGAACAACGTCAAATCGATATGATATTGGAAAATGTTAACGGACGATATTCTGTTGGACTTGCCGTCAAAACTTTCCAAACAATGAAGAAATTACTAAAACAGTCATTAACCTCGACGACGCTATCAAGAAGGAAGGAAAAGAGGGAAAATTAGTCAAAGTTACCCCACCTTCAAGTCATTTCCCGAGAATGAAAAAGATGCAAGTACATTAGGTAACCGTTGCTTGGCATGAGCAATCGCCTCAAAAGGCAAGCCCAAGTAAGTCTCCACTTCCCAAAGTATATGTAACCACTCCGACCAAGGGCACACCTCCAAAGACACCTAAACCTCCTAGAGTCTTTGAGGACCTATGGATGCCTTTAAGTCAAGTGATGAAGATTCTCTAAGAAAAGAATCTCGTCAAACCACTTTCCCCAACCACAAACATACCTTTCTTAGGAAAGTATGAGAACACTTGGTGCGACTATCACCTAGCAAAGGGCCACACTACTAATAGTTGTAGTGCCCTCAAACACTTGTTCCAGGACTTGATCGATCAGAATGTGATCAACAAGCAAAAAAAACAAAGAATCTACTACCGGATTATAAAGTCAATTTGCTCACCGCTATGAAGCATCTTTTGATTACATCTTTTGACTACATCTTTTGATCAAGTCCTAATATGAACAACTGACATTAATGGGAGAATAAGAGGTTAAACGCTTTGTGCAAAACCCAAGCCTACCAAAAATATATGTTAGACACCTTCAATAGAAAGGTAAAACCTAGAAACCTCAAAGAATGTGATCTAGTTCTCAACAAACCCAGAAACTCCTAGACCCCAGGGGCAAGTTTCGACCCCAATGGGAAGAACCCTTCCTAATTAAGAAAATACTCTCTAGAGGAGTTGTTCATCTATCTAATCTAGAAGGCAAATAGTTTATTGCGCCAACCAATCTTTATGCGCTCAAAAGTTATTTTCTACAATATCAAGTATGCATAGAATGGTCTAAAACTTGAACTCAAAGAAGTTTTGTATAACTTGAAATTTGGATAAAGGACTCATGGTTCGAACTACGGAGACCTGATTCTTCTCTTGCAAAAAAATAAACTGAGAAGATACGTAGGCAACCCACATGTTTGTGGGCCTGGTCTCAAATATATAAATGAAACCCTCAGTCCTATCAAGAGAAAGAAAGCAAACCTCGATCCCATCCTAGAGCAATGATTTCGGATTTTAGGAAACAAGTAGGGGCAAAGCCAAGAGCATCGCTTCCTTTCGAGTGAAATTCTCATAAACTAAACAAGTATTTCACAATAAACCGATTCAATACATATCGGTCATAAGCTCTATTTTGTTAGTAAACGATTATCTTGAGAGCAACCCCCCATCAAAGGTATTTGAAGATAAAGAACCTGAATAAACTCCATAAAAGAGAGGCCTAGAGCCCCAAATGGAGAAAGGACACCTCATTGCTATTTTTGTTAAAGAGGGAGAGGTTTAAAACTCATTCTTTGGGAAGAAAAACAAAAAATGAAAATTTCAAAAAAAAGAACTGGAATAAACTCCAAAAATCTCTAAAAACATATTGAAATATTCTTGTATTCGTGTTCACTCAGACTATAGTCTTGATTGTTACGGCAAGAGCAAAATGTATCGATTCTACCAGATACACCTCAAGAACGAAAAAAAAAGAATCAAGTAGTTGAGGTGTTGAAATCACCATTCGCAACCTACCCAAGATCTGAATATTGATTACATATGGTAAAGGCATGGATGTACTGATTCTACCAAATAAACCCGCGAGCCAACAATAAAAAAACAAAGAAAATGGCAAATGAAAACCCAAAGCAGAAAGTCGAAAGACTCTCCCAAATGTGTTTGCGATGAGTCGATCTTTCAAGAAATATGGTTCAGGGTCGAGCAACCAAAAATAAGTTTCACTCTTTTATCAAAATGTCAAGATGTTGACCACCTTACTCGAGGGTTATGATCATGGATAATCGGTTGTATACAAGATCGAATTTATAACCAATATCTCGAAAGTTAGGGAAAAATAAATCTTATTCCTTGATGAAAAATTAATCATCACAAAGGAAAGAAAAGATATTCAAAACATATCCCTAAATACGTTTCAAATCTGAAAACGTCATGATTCATTCCAAAGGATCAAGGTTCATTCTAATCTCTAAACAAAAAGAAAACAAGGATAGGAACTAGGGAAACAAAAAATGTTTCTTTATCAAAAAACATGAGTCATTTTTCCATAAATAAAACTAGAAACCATTGACTGATAAATTTCAAATAGTTGCGAATGACATTTTAAAAATAAAGGGGAACAAGGATATTGTTGAAATATTCTCTTAAAAGGCATCGAGCCATGACTGATACTGCAAAATCGAAATAAGCAAAAGCGAGTATCCTAAAACCCTATTTGTTGATAGGTACATGAGATTGTTCGCACACAATCCTGTTTAAATCCTAATTGTAATTAGGTCTCATAAACCCTATCTATTGATAGGTGCAATTTTCATGTTCCCTACATGTCCCATAACGTTAACTCTTTAGCCATTTGTATATGACTAAAACAAGAATTATTTATTAATATTCATGCTAGACAGGAATTGATGTTTCAATACCTATGATTACCCTTACCCCATAGATTTTACGGATGCTTTGTTAAGTGTTGTGAAAACAGGTTACACAAGAATCATCCTTGTTAGGATTAAGACACCAAGGAAAGGATTTCCCTAAAGCAGCGCTAGGAAGTACCTCGACAACTCATACATACAACATCAGCAGGTCACTTCAACTGCAACACGCTACAGATTCTATCTTTCCTAACTCTCTCATTAGAAAGTGGACAAGATAACTTAGTGTTAGATGTCAAGCTCGAATCAACATTATCAAAAACCAGTTTGTTATATTCAAACTTGATTCGACATGGACACTCTATAAACACTAAAAATCTACACTACAATTTATAATATTAAAATAATTATTTTGAATTACTTTTTAATAAATAATATCAAAATAATTAACCCCGTGGTCAAAACCTATTTAAAACAATTAATTATGAATTAATGATTAATCAAATTAATTAAGAGTTAAGGTCAAAATAAAAAATAAAATTATTTGAGATAAATGTTGTACCCATAATGTCTCAAAATAAATTTTAGAAAAATTAAAGGAAAAAAATAAATAATATTAATTAATTATTGTATCCGTTTCATCTAAAGAGAATTATTTAAATCCTAAAAATATATTTAAAAAATTGGTAAATATTTTCCATATTTATTTTAATATTTTATGGGTAATGTGAGCCTAGGACCGAGGGTTCTAGGGGCCTGTTTGGTTCCACTTTTTATAATCCAAAATTATTTTTATAATTTTGGGACTCTAAATTATTTTCTAAAATTTTCGAAAAATTAGAAAATGTATTTTAAATATTTTGAGATATTTCCACACAAATATTTAGATTCAAAAAAATAAATAAAAAATTAAGTGGGAACCATGACTATGTGGTGTCATTCTAGTTGTCTTTTAATTCCAAAAAAAATAATTTTGGAATATTTTCAAACAAATATTTCAACAAAGGCTTGTTTGGTGTTTATTTCTAAACCTTAATACCTTAAAAAAATGACTGATATTCTTCAGGTGTTTCCACCCTAGTTATCATTCGCAACAGGTACCAACATTTAAATATTGATGTTTCAATATTTTAAATAACGCTAAAACCTAAACAATATTTGTAAAGAAGCATTTGAAGACATTTGAACTAAAGTCATTACCCTTTGTTTTAATGATTGACATTTTCTTGATATCAATCCATTCATTTAGAAAACTAAGGAGACACATTGATGTGGATAACTTACCCCAAAGCAAGGAAACAAATAGGCAGCCCCCAAAGAGATGATTAATGGTCTCCTTATTTCTCATACAAAGAAGGCAGCTGGGATTCGGGATATTCATATACTTCTTAATTCGATCGCGCGTGTTAAGTTTTTCATGGAACACTAATAACAAAATGAATTGGTGTCTAGGAATAACTTTTGTGGACCACACTAAATGGGACCATGGAATCACCTCTCCTATATCGCGAACAATATTCCATGTTAATCCCGAGTCAAACCTCCCTTCATATTTAACACTCCAAACTCGAGAATCCTCACAATTATTAAAGTGACAGGAAGACAAAGTATTGAGGATCCTCGTACTTTCTGGAATTTCCCTTAGAAGATTATTTCATTCCCCGTTTTTGACTTGTTGAACAGTAGCTATTTGATATTTCTATCTTATTCGAATAAGAGAGAAGACACTATGATGAATAATAGGACGATCCTCGAACCAAGGGTCATGCCAAAACAGAGTTTCATTCTCATTCTCAATCTGAAGTTTGATCATCTTACCAGCACTATTTTTGAGCTTCAGAATCTTTTTAAGGGATCATGCCATTTCCATCTTGATCTTGCACATCCAAATGTTGATTTCATTTCTAGTGAACCTTGAATGAACCGATTTGAGCCATAGTGAGTTATTTTTTCTCCAATGCCCAAAATGCCGATAGGTGAGAATTTATTCCAAGTAACGCAGTCTTTAATTCCAATTTCACCTTCTTCCTACGGCTTACAAACATCAAACCACTTCATCTTTTTGCCTACGTGCCCTTGAGTCCCCAAAATGAAGTTCATCATCAATTGATCAAGCTCTTTCATAATTTTCTTTGGGATAACTGTCTGTTGTGCCCAGCATCTGATGATGCCCATAGAAACTCTCATGACTAATTCAATATGTCCCGTTTAAGATAATCTATTTGTAGCCCATCCCATAATAGAGTTATTCACTTTTTCAACCAATGACCTGCAATGAGAGATTTAGGATTGTTTAGACGAGAGCGGGATACCAAGATAAAAACTAGTAATGACCCTTCATTGATTCTCATGATGTCAAAGATGCTTGCCTTTGTTTTCTCATTCAAACTGCCATAGAAGGCCAAACTTTTACTCTAATTAATGTTAAGACTTATAACACTAGAAAAGATTGTTAATGCCTTATTGATAGTTTTGATGGATTCAACATCAACATTCGCCATATTTTAATAGATTTGATGTTATAAAAAAAATTTAAATCAAATAAAAAAATAATTATTATTCAATATATGCAATTCATAGGCATTCTATTTTACGAGACATGAAACTAATTTTATTTCACTATAATGTTGTTTTATTTAAGAATATACTCAATGTAGTCTAATATGTTGCCAAGTTTATCTCAAATACAAAACACAATGACATTTGATTGAGATTGGTGGTTGATTTTCAGAGGAATAAGAGGCGTTTGAAAATCTGATTGAGATTGGTGATTGGTTTGCAGAGGAATAAGAGATATGTGAAATATGATTGGAATTGGTGGTTGGTTTACCGATGGATAAGAGACGTGTGAAAGTGTGATTGATATTGATGGTTGATTTTGTTGATGGATAAGAGACTTGTAAGAGTGTGATTGATATGTGGTTTGTCAAGGGATAAGAGACTGGTAATAAAGGATAATGAAGTGACGAGATTAGATGTCGATTGAGATTGGTGGTTGGTTTGCTGAGAGATAAAATGCATGTGAAAGTGTGATTGAGATTGGTGGTTGGTGGTTGGGATACCGAAGAATAAGAGGTGTGTAAGTGTGATTTAGATTTGTGGTTAGTTTGTCAAGGGATAAGAGGTCGATAACATTAGGATTGGTGGTTGGTTTTCCAATGGATAAAAAGATCGATAAAAATATATCATAAAGTCATGATATTAAAGGTCGATTGATATTAGTGGTTGGTTTGTCAAGGGATCGGAGGCATATAAGTGTGAAAGTCTGAGGTTATGAGATGAGTGGTCAATTGAGATTGGTAATTAGTTTATCGATGAATAAGAGGTCAGTAACATTGGAATTGATGGTTAGTTTGCCGAGAGACAAGAGATCGATTCAGGTTGGTGGTAGGTTTGTTGAGAGATAAGAGAAGCGTGTGAAAGTGTGATTGAGATTGATGGTTGGTGGTTAGTTTATCGAGAGATAATAGGCGTGTGAAAGTGTGATGTCACGAGATAGAGGGGTTCATTTAGATTGATGGTTAGTTTGGAGAGAGATAAGAAGCGTGTAAAAGTAATGAGGTCACAAGATGAGAGGTCAATTATAATTGGTGGTTGGCTTGCTGAAGGATAAGAAGTCAGTAAAAATATATCGTAAGGTCACAAGATTAAAGGTCAATTGTGATTGATAGTTGGTTTGTCGAGGGATTAAAAGTATGTGAAAGTATGAGGTCACGAGATGAGAGGTCGATGAGATCAGTTATTAGTTTTTTTAAGGGATAAGAGGTCGGTAAGATTGAGATTAGTGGTTGGTTTGATGAAGGATAAGAGACTGGTAACAAATGATCGTAAGATCACGGTATTAGATGTCGATTGTGATTGGTGGTTAAAAATGTATATGAATGAGATGTTGATTGACTGAAGTGTGATGTCACGATATTAGAGATCGATTGTGATTGGTTATTGATTTGTCAAAGGATAAGAGGCGTCTAAAAGTGTGAGGTCACGAGATGGAGAGCTCAATTTGGATTTTGGTGGTTGATTTGGCGATAGATAAGAGACGTGTGAAAATGTGTGAGGTCACACTATTAGTAATGAAAGTTTTCCATTGAGAAAAAGAATATTGGTAGTTAGTGTGACTGAGATGGTTGGTTGACCGGAGTATGAAAGTGAGGTCACGAGATGAGAGGTCAATTGGATTGGTAGTTGGTTTGTTGAAGTGAGGGTAAAAAGGTCACGGTAATGATATGAGATGGTTGAGGTACAAAATACTTGAAGTGATGTCACAAGATTAGTATTGAGATGTTCATTAAAGAAAAAAAAATATTGGTCGTTAAATATATGAATGAATTTTTTGGTTTACCAAAGAATTGAGGGTGAAGATGTTAGTGATATGATGAGATGTTTGGTTTACCAAAAATGATGGTACTGTTAAGATGGTTGAGTGTAGAAATGAGGTAATGAGATTAGTAACATGAGAGATTTGTTAGGTAAAAAATGATATTGTTGGTTAAGCGTGAAATGAGAATAAAAAGTCGAAGAGAAAGAGGTCAGTGCTGATGAGAAAAAATTTAAATTAATGTCTTCTTATCAAATTTGTTATCATTTTTTTATGAATAACGAAAATAACGATGAATGAGAGGAGGAAAACGGTCACTGGGCTGTCTTAACCATTGAAGACCATAGATGTTGACGACGAAGAGTATAATGAAGGCGATGAAAACGATGACGATGACGACCACAACCACAAAGAGATGAGTATTATATATTTTAACTTTATAAATGTGATTTTTATTTATGCCCAAGTTGGGCATTACTAGTTAAGGTAAGTGAAGATGTCTCTTAAATTAATGAAGATATAAAGTTAAGATTTTATTAGTGTTTATTCAATTTTTTATTTTATTTATTATCATTTAAGCCAAGACAATGTTTTTCTAAATCTCATAGTTTTATTGTGTATACTTAATTTATACAAAATAAATATGTTTTATTTAAAATCATTATAAAAACCCTAATTCAATTATTATAAAACAAATTATCATCTAACTTCTCATAATAACACAAATACATTAAGGAAAGCAACCCAATTATACTAACTAAATTATACTTTTCATGATATAATTGTCTCCTAGTGGGCATGCAAATTTCTTTACGTGCAATTACAGGGTCAAAATTGAATATTTGTTCAAAGTCTAAGCCCAACTTAAACTTGAAGCCAACTCTTGCCTCTTTCACCCACTTGCACCCTATGAACTTTATTTTATATTAATTCAATCTTTTATCAAACAAATAATAAAAAATCTATGCAGATAGAACCTTCCCAAATGAATTTATTTTTGTTGCTTATGTTAATTATATATATTATAATGAACCTTTCCAGGTCAAAGTTTAACTTTAAAATTATGAATTATGGGCATATATATCCATTAAATATTATATTGTTGACCACAAAAATAATTTCATATTTCACAAATTTGAATCATTTAAACAAATACACATATATTAGTGTATGTATCAACTTACAACACAAACAACAATAACATTACAATAATTCAGAAACATAAAATACACAATTAAGCAAGATTGTAACCAAAATATGTTTAAGGATTGGTTTTGGCACCGGTGATTCGATGCTTGGATGCAAACCGGTCTAGAAACACTAGAGCGTTAGTAGATGTCTGAGCCACGTTTAGCATCTTCTCCCGTATTATGGCCTTCACCTTCCCCCCTATGGCTAGATTTGGCAAACCATCCACACATGTTGCAGCGTCGGTCCAGGCTGCGCTGAGCCAAGTTTGTATGTCGTTCATTTGCAACATGAAATTCGCCTCACCATTTTGATCATCTATGGTCTTCATCACTTGTAAGGATGATCGAAGTTGGTCCATCCCATCGTTTATCTGTTCCAAGCAATCCTTTAAGGAAATGTAATCCCTGGATTTGGGTCTTGTTTCTTTTAACTTGTTTGCGACTTCAATCACATACTCTTTAGCGTACTTGGCTCTGATCAAGCTCGCCTCGAGGGATAAGTGTGCCAACTCTTGTGGGCTCTTTGGGGTCTCTTTCACGTAGTTGGAGAGGCATTGAATGCATGTTATAGGATACTGAGTGCCTTTGCATTGTGCCTCGATATAGGACTTGACTCGCATTAGATGTGTTGGGGATGGGGATGGGGATGCGATACAAGATTTGGAGAGCATTAGAAGCGTGGTGATGTAGAGACCGACGAGAGCCATGAGTGGAATTTTGTAGTTTTATATGGAAATGATATGAAATTTGAATTAGAAGAAATATTGGGAGAGGTGGAAGAAATTGATGAGAGGAGAGATTTAAAATGTTGTAGTGATGGGAGACTAATTATATAGAGGATGGATGGATGAATGACACTTGAAATGTTGAGTTTGTACCTATGTATTGTGAAACTAAACTTAAGTTGTAAATTAAACATCTTATAAAAATTGAAGTCTTGATTTGTAGTTTTGTTTTTCAATTGATTTAATTATTTGTATTTTTTTTTTTTAAGTTATTTCATGTACAAGTAAAAAATTAATTTAAATTTTATTAAAAAATAATAACTTATTCAATGTTAAAAATGAAATTAATTAACCATAGCAACAATATGGTATTAATAAAAAATGTCAATTATAAAAATGTCACAACAAATTTAGGGTTTAAAGGATTCAATTTTTATATTGAGATGCACACCTAAATCATTTGAGAACATCAGTATTTTAATCCGTTATATTAATTCACAAAAAAAAAATTATTGCTAAATAATACATTTATGCTTAAAAATTTATTTTGAAAAAATTATATTAATAAAAAATATTAGGTATCAATTGTAAGCTGAAATTTTTTTTAACCGAACAACCGAATTCAAGTAATTTTTAATCAATTTTTTATTTGAATTAGACTGAGTCGGTTTGATCCGCTGTCTCATTTATCGTGGGACAAATAACTGAATAATATTATTACATTTTCATGCTTTTGTACGACAGTTGTTCCGTTGCTGCCGGCTGCTCATTTCTGTTTTGTTGCTACTGACTGCTCATCTCTGTTCCGTCGTCGCCGACCACCTGCTCATCCACTCATTGTTACCTTCCTTCGATGATAGTTGCTACATTATTTTATTCGACTGGCCTTCAAATTAAGATTCTTCAAATTAAGATTCGTCCTAAATTTTCGTCCCTTCATTGTTACATTGATTCGACAGTTGATATTATTAGTAATCTAAGTTTGAAAATATTCTGCTTAGACATTAAATTATGGTTTATATTATTATATTTGATAGTGATATTAAAGAAAAATTGAGAGTGGACAGTAAAAGCTTGATATGAATCTTTGGTTACTATCATATGTGCAGAAAACATGTCTATATGTGCAGAAAACATGTCTATATGTGTATTGTGCAGAAAACATGTCTATATGTGTATTGTTATCATCTTCTAATGTACATTTCTCAACTTTGATATCTTCAATATGAAGAACATTAGAGAAAAATTAAGAGTGGATAATAAAAGCTTGTTATGAATTTTTGGTTACGGTAATTTGATATAAATTCTTGGTTTCTGTCATTTGATATGAATCTTTGGTTACTATCGTATGTGAAAAAAAAAAACATGTCCATATATGTGCATTATGAACATTAGGGGAAAATTAAGAATGGGCAGTATAATTTAGTTATTGTTGTTTTGTTTCAGTATCAATAAATATAATTTAAAACAACTCTATATTTATATTTATATTTATATTTATATATTGCTAAGCCATGAATTTACATATATATAAAAATATAAATTGTTTCAAATGGGACATTTTTATTAAATTATATTGATCTTGAAACATCAGCAACTAAATTATACTTACCACTCTTAATTTTCTCCAAATATTTTTCATACTTGAAAAAAATGCAATTTACATTAGAAGATGATAACAATACACGTATAGACATATTTTCTACACATATGACTTTAACCAAATATTCATATCAAACTTTTCCTAGTCATTCTTAATTTTCCCCATGTTCTTCGTAAGGAAGATATCAGTTGAGAACAATACAATCTACATTAAAAGATGATAACAATGCACATATGGATATATTTTCTGTAACATAACCAAAGATTCATATCAAATTACATATTAAATTATAATAACCAAATATTGCTTTTAATGTTCACTCATAATTTTCCCTAATAATACTGTCAAACATAACAATATAAATCCTAATTTAATGCCAGAATATTTTCAAACCTAGATTACTTGGGACGAACCTTAGTTTGAAGGTCAGTCGAATAAAATAACATAGCAACTCTCGTCGAAAAAAATTAACAGTTAAGAAGGTAACAGTGGATGAGCAGTTGACAATCGGCAGATGATTGAGCTATCGGTGGATAGTGGAGATGGAATAGAGGTAACAACAAAACAGCAATCAAGGCTGTAGAGAAATTGAAGAGAAATTTAATAAAGTAAAAATGTAATAACGTGTAGAAAAGTAAAAAGAGAGATCCAATTTGAAGAGAAAATGAATAAAGTGAAAATGTAATAATATAATTCATTTATTTGTCACATGACACGTTTTGATAAATGGGACAGCTGAACATTGGTAAAAAACAGTTATAACAAAATGAGAATTGATACAATAATTACTCGTTCCAATTATTCATAACCAAATCAATAATTTTTATAAGAAAATATAGAAGTTATTAAAATCAAGTCTAAAGAAAAAACTAATACAAAACAATTAACCACAAACTTCAAACTTTACACCTAATCTGTAATCCCTTGGGGGTATTAGATTTGGTTAAAATCATCATCATCTGTGTATTCCTCTTCAAACTGAAACTCATATATATTTTGACCTTTTTCAGATGATCACCTGTTGTCGAATAGTGCCAACCGCCGCGAGTAGTGTATCTCCTTTCCGATGATCACCTGTTGTCGAATAGTACTACCAACCGCCGCTGTAAACCCTAAACCATGGATTCAGTCCGAACCTAATATTGGAGGAATATTACTCGTTCTTACCCGTTTATTTACACCTTTTTTTACCACTTAACTTTTACCAACGTGAATTACTGGGGCCTGGGTAAGCCGGAAGGCTCATTATTCGGTTGTCATTGACAGCACCTCCAACCGTAAAATGATAAAGGCTTTGGTAGTTGGATCCTCTCAATCCCAAAACCTCCTCGTGTACTACATTAATAATAATCACCCAAAATTATCTCCATAAAAACATCAATAAATTTATTTTAAATTACTTTTCTCTGTTAAGAAAATCACCATATTTTAAAACAGAACCTAGTTAGACATAAATTCAAAGATTTATTGGTGGTTTCTCATCTAGATCAAGACCTAGAAAGTGTTTCCAAATCAAAAATCTCGATGAAAATTAAAAACAACTCTTACCTGAATCATCAAAGAAACAACCAATTCCCGTGGCTGATATTCCAACTGCATGGGCCTCGAGGTACAACACTTGTCCCAAAACACCTGTTTCCCAAAACAAACGAGGATACATCCAAGCACCCTTCTCCCGTAATATAGGCTCAAAACGTGCCACCATACCAAGACTAAAGCAACCATCGCTCGCTATTTCCTAAACAAAACGGAATTCATGGATTACATTTACCCAACAAACTCAAAAAACAATTAAAGGCTTATTCGAAATATTAACAAACCTGATGACAAGATAACCGTTTGGAGATGTCCATGAAATCGCCCTTAGCAAGTTCGAATAGAGAAACACCATCTGGACAACCCTCGGGTTTCTCCCATTTGAATTCGGATTTTGTCGCTCTTTTGAGATCCTCCAAATGATCATCATTTCTCACCAAGAAATAGAGACCCTTTGGCAATCCCGAAACTCTATGAACAAACAAAACCGCGTGCACTTGTGGATCCCACGGAAGGGATCGAAATGGCAAAGAAAGTTGTTTACTTTTCTTATGAACTTCTTCTGGCTGGTGACCGGATGGAACACAATGTAAGATGATTTGATAAAATGTTTCTCTACTTATCTCAGTATGTTCATCCATATCAACTGCACTTCTTCTGTTTCGAATAACTTCCCTTAACACAGAATTCTTGTATAAACATTCACTAATCAAACCGCTCGGGTGAAATGGATCAACTGTAAAATCAAACCTATTTTCCAACTCTAATGGCTTCTTAGTGGCTTCTGCAGTTCTATATATGATATCCCAACAAACATGTTCTTTACTAAGAAGATTATGTTCACCTTTCCATTCTAGTTTCGAGAAACTCATGATAACATTATTGAATTCTTCATAATCAACATTAAAATCATCAACTCCATTAGGATATACAAGAAGAACACAATCAGGATGTTCAAATTCAATATCAGGAAATTTCCCTTTTACCGGTCTTGATGATGGGATTTTGAATTTAGGATAAGTTTCAAGTCCCATTAGCTTCTCCAATTCATCGTAACCTAATTCATCCAGCATCTTCACCTCCCAGCCTAACCCTGCAGCCGCCATTGATAAAGCAGCAACTGCGTGTCCAACGTCATGATTACAGTACCTGAAAGCTCTCTCCCCATACTTCCACGCCTCCCGCCAGAAAATGGAAGAAATTCCTATGAGAAACGAACCTTGTGGAAAGAATTTAGGGAAGAAATTTGATGGGATATCGGCTCTGATCTCGAGAGAATGATCTTTTGGAGCGTAATGAGCTACAAAAGGCGAATTCGAGATTGATTCAATCGGAGGGGATATTATGTAAGCTTCAGTTGGATGAAGATTGCCGCTGCTAGGGTTTACCCTAAGTGACCAGGTTGAATACCCAGTAGTTTTCCAAGCGGATAAAGCGAGAGAATCGTAGAAAAACTGAGAAATGGTGGAAATGGAGATGGGTTTTGGAGAGGGGAGAGAATTGAATACAGAAGAGTAGGAGATGGAATCTGGGTTAGGAGAATCGATTGGGAAATGAATCAAAGGAACAATTGGTGCGGAAATGAATCGTCGAAAAGGGTTGGGTTGATTTTCCCAATCGAGGCCATGGGGTCCTCTTGAATATTTGGTTAATGAATGTTTAGTCTGATCATGGTATTTCAGAACTTGGTTTGTTCGGTCCATCTGTAAGTCTGTTGAATCCTGGTGTGACGAAGAAGAAGAAGATGTAGTGAACATTGAACTGGTGGCGGTTACAGTGGAAGGGAAGAGAACGGAGCGGGAAGAATTCAGAGTGAGAAAAGGGCAAGGAGAAAACCGAACCATAGCTCTCTCTGGAGTCTGGACTTCCGTCAAATCTTTCTAGATCATTTGAGATGGCCAGAAGAACTTGGTGGAGGAGAGTGAAAAATCTATTCATATACATTACCATTTACAAAAAAAAAATAATAAAAATAAAAATTTTAAAACATGAATTTATTTTTTTATTTTTTTTAAATTAATTCTTATTAAATTTAAATAGAACATAAATCTAAGAAATTAATTTACAAAAATAAAATTTCAAATAAAAAGTTCTTTTTAAAGAAAGACTCATTTGAGTTTATAAATTGAAAAGTTAATGAATGGAAAAATTTCTACCAAATATTTTTAAATGATTGCAAATTTTATAGGTGACCCTTCAATTACTTTGATAGCTTACTTTTAGTCCTTAAATTATTTTTTAAAATGCCCCTCAAATTTAAGAAATGGTCACGTTTGTCAATTTTTTCTGTTAGTTAAACATAACGGCTCTAATTAAAATCTCTCAAATTATTTTGATCGTTAACTTTTGGCCCTCCAATTATTATGATCGTTGACTTTTAACCTTTGAATTATTTGTTTACACTAATCATTCAAAACTATCAAAATATGACTCTTTTATATTTTGTCTAATCTATTTTACAAATAAAATATGTAATTTAATTTTTTGCTTTATGAAGTAATGTCAAATAAGATGAAAAAAGTGACCAAAAAAAAAGTCAAATTTCTGAAAGTTTGAGGGTAGTGACCATTTATAAAAGTTTGAGATACGATTTATTTTAAAAAAAAATAATTAGAGGGGCTAAAGGTAAACAAACAGAGTAATTAAAGGGTCACCCGAGTAATTTAATAATACTCTAGAAAGAAAAAAATAAATATTAATAAATTACAATAGAGTAAACTTTCTATAAATTTGACCATAAAATAATATAAATTACATATTCTATTTGTAAAATAGACTACGCATCTATAACAAAATATAAAAAAAAAATCAAAGAGTGAACATTTGGATAGTTTTGGGGCGATTAGTGTAAACAGATAATTCAAGAGTTAAAAGTCAACAATTATTAGAATAATTTGAGGATCAAAAGTCAACGATTAAAATAGTTGAAGGGCTTTTAGTTAGAAGGGTAGTTAAACATAACGAAAAAAAATTGACACAAGGGTCATTGGTGACCCTTTCTAAAAGTTTGAGAGACAATTTGTTTTAAAATATAATTTGAGGGCTAAAACTAAACGATCAAAATAATTAAAGGTCACCCATGTAATTTGCCTTTAAAATTATCATTAGCCGAGTGTTGGTAAATAACGTCGGTAAATGTCATGGCAAGTGAAATTAGATCATCTATATATAGCCGAAATAATGAAAAACTCATACAAATTATGAGAGGATACATATAAAAGGACGTCTATATGGAAGATCAAATACAATTACTCTTTATTGAAAAAATAAAAAATAACTCAAAATCTGATTATTTTGTCTCATTTGATGTTAAAAAAGGGACGGACACAAACTCAAGAAAAGATCATCAACACATTGGAGGGTATAAGTAGGAAACGACCTACAAACGATTTAGAGTATTATTCGGATTATAAAAAATTGAAAAGAAAAATTCAGTACAATTTATCACCAATAATAGTGAGTTCCAATCTAACAAACACATTAACAAAAACATGCATGCCTAATAATAAATCAATAAAGAAACAAATCTTAATGTTATTGTATCTTGGATAACATTTTATTTCTTCCGTGAGTATTCCTAGAACAAAATTCATTCTACTATAAATTTTGTATAATTGCTTTTTAACAATAATTTTAATATTTCTTTTGACTCTATCAATAATATATTCGATGATATTTGTTAGTGTAATTGCATCATCATTTTGTATAACTGTTTTTGTGGTTAAACTCCATTTTTTTTTTAATTCTAAAAAGTTTTGGGATTCCTTCAAAATCATAACTTCATCTCAATTTGAACATATTTAGTAAAAATAAAAATAAATAAATAAATGTGTAATTTTTTTTTATATTTCTTCATCCTTACAATAAAATCAAATAGTTCATAAGACTTAGAGATACTATGTCACTACAAATTACAATTTAATATGTTTGTATACAAAATAATTTATATCGTTATTTTTATTCTCATTATAAATTATGAGTTAAGATAGCTTAAATAACATGAATAATTTTTTTAAAAATCAAATATTGATTCAATTTTCATTTAAAGCAATTTAAATGGAAATGAAAGACAGGACTCTGAAATGTATCTTATCTTTATAACGGTTTAAAATAGAAATCTCTTCTTCTTGAAGATAAAGAGTAGTTCAGTTTTAATTTTCGTAATTGTCTTTTGTTACCCATACCTTAATCATTATGTCTTTTCAATCATAACTAAACATTAACGCTTTATTTCTCTTTTAATTGTTGTTTAGCAAGCAACTGAACAAATAATATATAGATATATATATATATATATATAAACAAAGTTTTCTCTTTTAGTAGATCGAGAATAGTTAATTTAAATATATATATATGTGAGAGTAATTGTTACTTGAGACAGGTCGCAAGTTGACCTGTCCATAATTTGGAACGGTTCATTATAAAAATAAGATTAAAAATGACACATATAAGTCTTGAACTTGCACCATATATAATGTAAGTGTAAAACTATAACCAATTAAGTTATACTATTATATTTTAAACTTAACGAAATATTTTTATATACATATGTCGATAAATTTGTAATTTTTTTTATTATTAATTCTTATAAGTTTTGTTCTTTTTAATGTTAGATAATGAGATTTTTTTAATGTGAATTTAGTGGGGTTTTTTTTAGTTTAATAGTCGTATAAATTATATATTTATACATAAAATTATAAATTTAAATTTAAATCAACATTATTAAGTGATCTAGTGGTTAAAGTGTACATGATACATAATAAATATCAATGTTTGTAACTAGGCACAACTTTTAAACTATTATAAAAATTCTTATGAAGAAAGAATGGTGTGCGGAAGTAAGGGTAAAAATGATAAGATGGTTGGGGTGCAAATGCTCACAAGATAATAGATTATTGAGATTGGTGGTTGATTTGTCGAGAAATAAGAGGTCAATAACATTGAGATTGGTGATTGGTTTGTTGAGGGATAAAAAGCCGATAACAAATGAGATATTGTTAGTTAAAATTATACGAATCAAATATTTAATTGTCAAAGGTATGAGGTCACGATGTTAATTGAGATTGGTGGTTGATTTTTCGAGGATAATAAACATATGAAAGCGTGATTGGGATGTGGTTTGTTAAAGGATAATAGACATGTGAAAATGTGATTGGAATGTGATTTGTCGAGAGATAAGAGGTTAGTAACAAAGGATCATGATATCACGAGATTAGAGATCGATTGAGATTGATTGTTGGTTTGGCGAGAAATAAGAAATGTGTGAAAGTGTGATTGATATTATTGGTTGGTTTATCGAGGGATAAGAGGCACGTGAAAGTATGATTGGGGATTGGTGGGGTTGGTTTGTCGAGAAATAAGAGGTTAGTAACATTGGGATTGGTAGTTGATTTGCTGAGGGATATGAGGTCGATAACAAATGAGATATTGGTGGTTAAAAAATATAAATCAAATATTTGATTGACCAATGTATGAGGTCATGAGGTTAAAGGTCAGTTGAAATTGGTAGTTGGTTTGTTGAAGGATAAGAGACGTGTGAAAGTGTGATTGGGATGTGGTTTGTCGAGAGATAAGAGACCGGTAACAAAGGATCGTGAGGTCACGAGATTAAAGGTTGATTGAGATTGGTAGTTGATTTACCGAATGATAAGAGGCGTGTGAAAGTGTGATTGTAATTTGTGTTTGATTTGTTAAGGGATAAGAAGTTTGTGAATGTGTGATTGAGATTGGTGGTTAGTTTGCCGAGAGATAAGAGGTGTATGAAAATGTAATTGAGATTGATGGTCATTTGTCGGGAGATAAGAGGTCGGTAACATTAGTTTGTCGAGAGATAAGAGACGTGTAAAAGTGTGATTGAGATTGGTGGTTGGTTTATCAAGGGATGAGAGGTGTTTAAAAGTGTGTTGAGATTGGTAATTGGTTTTCCAATGGATAAGAGGTCGGTAACATTGGGATTGATTGTTAGTTTGTCGGGGGACAAAGAGGTTGGTAACAAAGGATCGTAAGGTAACAAAATTAAAAGTCAATTGTGGTTGGTGGTTGATTTATCGAGAGGGATTAAAGGCATACGAGTGTGAAAATATGAGGTCATGAGATGAGAGGTCGATTGAGATTGATAGTTAGTTTGTCGAGAGATAAGAGGTTGGTAACATTGGGATTGGTGGTTAGTTGAAGGATAAAAGGTTCATTTAGGTTGGTAGTTGGTTTGTCGAGGGATAAGAAAGGCGTGTGAAAGTGTGATTATGATTGGTGATTAGTTTGTCGAGGGATAAGAGTCATGTGAAAGTGTGATTTCAATGGATATAGAGGTTCATTGGGATTAATGGTTGTTTTGGTGAGAGATAAGAGACGTGTGAATGTAATGAGGTCATGATATGAGAGGTCAATTGGAATTTATGGTTGGTTTACCGAGAGATAAGAGGCTGGTAACAAAGAATTGTAAGGTAATGAGATTAGAGGTTGATTGTTATTGGTGGTTGATTTGTCGAGGGATTAAAAACATGTGAAAGTGTAATGTCACAAAATCAGAGGTCGATTAGAATGGTGGTTGGTTTTCCAAGGGATAAGAGACTAGTAAGATTGAGATTGGTGGTTAGTTTACTAAGGGATAAGAGGCCAGTAACAAAGGATCATAAGGTCACGAGATTAAAAGTCGATTGGATTGATGGTTAAAATTATATGTGAATGAGATGTTGATTGACCAAAGTGTGAGATTACGATATTAAAGGTCGATTGGGATTGGTGGTTGGTTTGCTTAGGGACAAGAGGCGTCTAAAAGTGTGAGGTCAATTGGGATTTTGGTGATTGATTTGGCGAGAGATAAGATACGTGTGAAAGTATGTGAGATCACGATGTTAGTAATGAGAGTTGTCCATTGGGAAAAAAAATATTGGTGGTTAAATGTGTGAATGAGATAATTAGTTGACCGAAGTGTGAAAGTGAGGTAATGAGATAAGAAGTCAAATGATTGGTGGTTGGTTTGCGGAAATAAGGGTAAAGATGTCACGATAATGATATGAGATGATTTAGGTAAAAAAGTAATCGAAGTGAGATCACGAGATTAGTATTAAGAGGTTTATTAGAGAACTAAACATATTTATAGTTAAATATATGAATGAGATTGTTGATTTATCGAATAAGTGAGGGTAAAGAGGTTGGTGGTATGATGAGATGATTGTTTTGACAAAAGTGAGGGTAAAAGATGTTGGTATTGTTGAGATGGTTGGGTGCAGAAGTGAGGTCACGACGAGATTAGTAATATGATAGGTCTATTAGGTAAGAAAGGGTATTATTGGTTAATCGAGAAATGAGAATAAGATGTCGAAGAGAAAGAGATCGGTGAATTGATGAGAAAAAAAGTTAAATAAATGTCTCCTTAATTATCAAATTTATTATTCTTTCTTTTAGGATGAATAACGAAAACAACGATTGATGAGAGGATGAAGACAACCACTAGACTGTCCTAACCATTGAAGCTCTCATGTTCAGACCATAGATGCTGACGACAAAGAGGTGAGTGTTGTTTATTTCTACTTTTGTAAATGTGAAATTATTTATACTTGCAACGTATGAAAAACCCCAAAAACCTTAGAAACTAGTATGAACTTGAAAATATTTTATATCTAATTTTATTTTTAATGTTGGAAGTTAACCTGACCCTCCTCATTTTCACTCCAACTTAAAACTTTTCAAAATAAGTATCGAAATAGTGATATTGGATCATTTATGAAACCAATTAAGATACCTATTACTAGAAAACATATTTTTTAAAATAATTACTTTATTTTTTACTTATTTTTAATGTGACCTTTAGAGATAGGTGGCCTAGGAAGAGAAATTGGTTTCAACAAATTACATGTTTAGAAATAAAATCTTTTAAGAAAAATTACTAAAATAAGGTTGGTGATGAATAATTGATTATAAAAATTAAAAAATGTGATAGTTTGATTTTTATTTTTATTTTTAAATCTAAAGTCTAACAAAAATTAGTCTTAATAACTAGTTTTATTGGGTTTTTTTATTAGATTTATTAAAAAAAAGTGTTCCATAACAAAAAAATATATATTATTTGGATTGTTAATGTGTTTAATTATTATAGTATATTTTTATTTAAAATTTTAAAAATATATAAATATTTTAGAATTTTGGTTAATAAATTAAATAATTTAATTAATAAAAATATAATATTTTAAATTTTATTAAAAAATCAATGTCAAACAATTATGTGAGGCTGTTAATTTATATCTATTTTAAAAGTAAATCTTATATTTGTTCTTTGTATCTAATTAATTAATAATAAATAAAATACAAAAATAATATTACTTTACTCTTTTATAATATTTATAAAAAAAAAATAATTCTATGAATAATTTAGTAAGATTATTCAAATCAATTAATTATAAAAACTATATGGAACAAATATTTTAGCTATAAACTATTTTTTTCATTTACAAATAATCCTACGTGGCCAAAATAGATCCACCCAGTCATCGGCACGTGTTGCATTGCTGACATGTGATACCATAAATTGTGACATGTGTTATAATAAATCTCAACAATCCATTTTCTTTAACGGTACGGTAAGCTTACTCCGTTTTCTCCTCCTCTCTCGTTTACTATCTCGTTTACTATGAGTAAAATCATATTAATATAAAATAATTTGTTTATAGTTTTGAATAAATAGAAATACATATATCAGTATATTAAATAAATAACTATCTAATATATTTATATTAATAATTAAACCATTCTCTCTTACTTTTATTTCATGTTTTTATTATTATTTTAAAAAAATCTTTTACTAATAAAATTATTTTTAAATATAAATAGAGTTTTCAACACAAAAAAAAAATGTTACAAGGAACATTTTTATGATGAATATATTTATTTTATTTTTGTAAGAATTTGATTAATAGATTAGGCGATAAGATTTTTTAATGGTAACATCTTTTATTTTTTAAACATTTTTAAACTTAATTGAGAGGTTTATCTCTATATCACTATAAATGTATTAACATGTCATTTAACAAACTAAATTATTTTAATTTTGTTTAAAATAATATAAATTTATGATATTTATTTAATAGTATATAAAATATAATTATTTTAACTAAAAATTGAGAATAATTTTTTTCGCTTAGGACTAAAGGTGATAATTTGAAATCATCACGCGGTAACCGAATTGAATTGTCCTGTTTTGAGCGGGTTTTTCTCGGTTTGATCGGTAGTTGACAAGGGATGGAGCGAGGATGATATTTATTTCCCCGTCCCGATATCATTCAATTTTGCCCCAAACACTATAAACGCAATTAAATATATAAAATCACCAATAAACTTATTTATTCATTATATTTTAGAAGAGTTTTAAGTTTATATCTTTATAATAATATTATTTTTCAATATATTATATTAAAAATCAATTTATATAATTTTATTGCATACAAAATTATTTTTTTTATGAGAATATGGTATAAACTGCTTTGTAGGGATTCTCCAAAACCAAACGCGACGGGAATGATAGTAAAAAAAATCCCCGAAGTAAAACGGAATGAGAATGATAAATGCATTCTTCGCCCCAAACCTATCACAATTGTCATCCATATTTAGGACACTCCAATATACTATTTAGATTAAGGGTGTAATGAGCCGCTCGGTCAAAGTTCAATTCGAGAATGGTCAAAATCAGATTTAAGTCGAGCTCGAGCCATCTCGTTTAAGATTTGAGCCAAATTCGAGCTTAGGTAAGACTCGCTTGATGGCTCATCGAGCTTTTTCGAGCCTAATCATAAAATTTTTTATTTATTATATTTTACTTTTTAATCAAAATTTGAAGTATACCCATAAAACTATCTATAAGCTTATTGCTTATGGGCCTCCCCAAAATTTAATAATCCACGTAACTCTATTTTTTATAATGTTTTTCAAATTCCAAATCCTTTTATGACTCTTTGAATGATTTGATTGCCTCTAATCATCTCATGTTCAGATTTGTCTACAATAAGAGATTGTTTTTTTTTTAGATTTTGATAGATGAAACTAACTAGAAAAAAATATCCTATAAAATTTTAAATTTTGGAATAAACTTTATATTAACAAAATATATAATCCTACCCGACAATATATTTTTTTTTTAATCATTATACAAAAATTTATATTTATTTAATATAACATAAAATATACGTAGGGGTGAGAAATACTACCGATAGTATAGGTATATCAAAAATATTGTACCGCAATATATCGAGAATATCGATTTTTTTGGTATACCGAAAAAAGTAAGGTATGATATCGATACCAAAATTATTAGTACGGTTAATGTATGAGATTTTGAATTTGATATATCAAGATATATCAAAATAATATTTATAAATTATAAAATATATATTATATAATATTTATAAGGAAATAAATAGATTTGATATTAATTTAATTATATAAATATATTTTTTTAAAATTAAAATATAATATTATTTAATATATAAAATCTCAATGTATTCTATTTTATAAGATATAAAATTATTTTTATTTCACTATAAAATGTTTATTTTTTAAAATAAATTTATTGGAGTCTAATATATTTTTAAGTTTATCTTAAATATAGGACTTGAAAGTATTCTTTTTGAAAAGACACTTGATTTATGGTGGTCTATTTTATTAATATGTAACTAAGGATTTGAAATATTTATGTGGTGAACGAGTGAGTGATGAATGGTGATTTAAGTTTTTTTTAATATAAGAAATTAATATATAAAAATATATTTAAATTCGAGCATTTCGAGCCGAATTCGAATCTATGGTTATATGATCGAGCCGAGTTTGAACTTAATATTGAAAGTTCGATCGAGCTCAAACTCGAGCCAAGCCAATAAAAAACAAGTTGAGCCAAACTCGAGTCAATGTTAGTTCGAGCTCGGCTCAGCTCGTTTACACCCCTAGTTTAGATTGGGCCAAAAATAACAAATATTATAAGAATTATAATTTCTTAACGTTTTATTTTATAAAAAAAAGGTTTAATAATATTTCCTCCTCCAATATATGAAGTTAAGAAATCATAATTATTTTTGATAATTACTTTGTCCATTTAGCATCACTCCTTATAAAATTATTTGAAGTTCTAATTTTATTTTACTTTTTTTTTTTGGGTAAGATCGTTAGTTTGACTAAAAGTTGGTTGAAAATCAGGGAATCAAACAGGGCAATATAAAGTTGGTAAAGGCGTAAAGCCCTCACCAAACCTTTGATCCAACAACTACATGAGTATTCACCAACCTCTTTCCTCTTTTCTTGAATGGAGGAAGCACTTTATAAGCCTCGTTTGATTTCCAAACAATATGTAACCTCAATAACCAATCTTCCTCACAATTTGTGATTTTGTTTTTCTTATAATGAAGGTCAATTTTATAATTATAACTAACATGACAACACAAAGAAACAAGGAATAAAGAAATAGAACAAATAAAAACAATAAGACCTGAAAATTAATAAATAAATATGAAACTCAAGTTAAAAGAGTATTTCAAAACCATGCTAACTTACTTTAAAAAAAAAAACAATTAATTTAAAATGCTAAAAGAATTTAGAGTAACATAGTGGACGGATTTTGGAGCCGCTAAAGTAAAAAATAATAATTAAATAATTAATCATCAAATATTTTATCATCTTTCACTAATTAATTTCTCATCTTTATATTAATTAATTTCTTATAAATTAAATTTTGTATCTTCTCTTTTTTTTTCATATTTCTCTTTTCTCATCTCATTTCCTTAAAAATAATTCAAAAATTAAAAAGAATGGTTCACACTAAATATAATAACTCAAAATTTAAAAATAATTTATTATTAAAATATCATAATAATATTTTTGAGTAAATAATAATATAATGTAATCTAATTTTAAAATAACAAAATAAGGAATACAAAGTAGGATGAATCGTGTTATTCACAGTGTTTCACAAAGTTTAGGGTATAAGACTTAGGATTTACAATTTATTTATATTGATATATTTATATAATTAGTTTAGAGTTTAGGGTATATGATTTAGAGTTTAAGGTATATGGTATAATAATTATTCTATTATAAATAAGTATTTTTTTTACTTTATTACTGGTTTGTTTTTATAAAAAAATTATTTAAAAATCTTATCTATCAATTTAAAAATTGTTATGATATTTTTTGATAATTTATTTATAATTTTTGAATTATTTTTTATTTATTTCTATAGGAAAATTAAAAAATAGAAAGGAAAGAAGAGAAAGTGTATAATGAATTTTTTTCCCTTTTTCTTTTTTTTCTAACGTAGGTAAAAATAAAAAAATATTAGTAAGACTTAGAATGAAAAAAAATAAAAAAATATAATTTATTAATGTTGAAGGAAAATATAAAAAAGAAAGTAATAATAAATTTTAGAGTTTAGTGAGGATAAAAATACTAAGTGATTTTGATATAGGTTTATAAAAACAATATTAATGAAATTTAGAGTTAAATAGAAAAATAATAAATATTAATAAAATTTAGGATTTAAGAAAAATAATAATAAATCAAAGAATGAAGGAGAGATTCCAATTAATTAATATAAGAGAAATAAATTAATTATTTAATTAGTAAAAAATAAGAGAATATTTGGTGATTAAAAAGAATATTCATTTTTCATGGAGTTTTGCATTCCAAATTCACATGTCACTTTAAAAATATGACACGTATCAATGTTCTCTTTAATTTTAAATTTTACATGTCACCTAATAATTTATCTCTCTTTAATTTTTTATTATTTAAAAAATTATTTAATAATTTCTTTCTTTTTAATTTTTTATTATAAAATTATTATAAATATTTATTTTAATAAAATTAGATAATTATGAGATAAATTATTAACTATAAATATTTAAAATAAATAAAACTCAAATTACTAATATTTAATCTATAAAAAATACTTTAGTATAAAAGAAAAGTTAATACTAATTGAATTTAATTTTTAATAAATCTTTTAAAAAAATGAAATAGAAAAAAAAAATTAAAAGAAAAATAAGATAGAGAACTTTTAAAAAGAAAAATAATAGTTAAAAATATTTAATTTTTATTAGGTATATATATATTTATCATTTAATATATATATATTTTATTTATTTATTTATTCTTCTTATTATTATTCATTTTAAAAATACATAAATAAATTAATTAACTATTAACTTGTTAAAAAATAATAGATAAAAAAAATAATTAATTAGATATATAAATTTTTATTCTCTTATATATATTTATTAGATGTAATATATATTTATTGATTTATTAAATTTTGTCTATTATTACTCTTAAAAGTATATAAATAAATAAATAAATTTAAATATATAAATAAATAATTATAAATTAATAAATAAAAAGAAAAAAGAAAAAAATATATAAAATAAAAGAGAGAAAAGTTATTAATAAAAAGAAGAAAAATAAATAAATATTTTGATTTAGACTTAGTCATCAATCGAATCATTTTTCAAGTAATTTGTTTACAAAATTTTAGCTTCTCGTATCATTACTTTTAAGAATTTATATGGAATCTTAATTGTCTTAGTATTAAATAAATAAAAATTATATTTTAGACATTGATTTATTTTAAAATATTTTTTAGACTTAAATCTAAGTTTAAACTAGAAATTTGGAAGAAAATTTTTTAGTCTAATATCTCAAGAATAATCTAGATGGGTAATATTTTAAAATAAAATTGAATTAAATATATATTAATAAATTATATATATATATATATATATATATATATTTTTTTTTACATGGGACAATATATGTGGATGTTTAATTTAACATCTAACCCTGAAATTTAAATATATTTTTTTCAATGTAAATGCAAAAAAAAAAGTAAAAAAGAAAAAAGGGTATTTTATTTTGTATAAAAAAGTAAAAAAAATAAGAAGAAATCCTTGATTTTAGGCAATATTTGTTTCCTAGTCAAGATCAATGGCCCAAACATATCTTTATCCAGATCTAACGGTCATATCATCCTCATTTTATCAATAGCCAAATGGGATCAATTAAAACTTATTTGAAAATATAAAAATACATAAATCATTATTTGATATACAGATTAATTTATGGGCAAATATGAATTTTAAGAAGTGGATGAAAAGAAAGTTTATCAACAACCAAACGGGCCCTCCAAACCGGACACAGCCGTCCTTCTGTTCTGTTGTAAATAAAGTACATAAACAAACAAGACTTAAACATCTCTCTTCTCCGCCGAGATACAAAAGAGAAGATACGGAGTGATCGAGGTCTCAAAAACCAAGTTCTTCATACATTTCCTTCTGTTAATCTTTTCTCTCTTTAACAATGGCATCTTCTTCTTCGTTGACTCTTTCACAAGCCCTAATCTACCGTTCCACAACCCACAATGCATCACCTTCATCCGATCGCATCCTTCTCCCCGCCGCCGCTATCTCTATTCCCACTTTCTCCGGTCTAAAATCCTCATCTTCCGCCGCCCCATCTTCTATCCCAACTCGATCAAGCCGCCGCTTGAACTCCCGATGCACCTCAACTCGGGCTTCCGCCGCCGTTGAGACTATCGGGAAGACTGACACTGAACTCGTCGATAAATCGGTCAACACGATTCGATTTCTATCAATTGATGCAGTCGAGAAGGCTAATTCGGGTCACCCAGGTCTTCCTATGGGTTGTGCACCAATGGGTCATATTCTTTACGATGAAGTTATGAGGTATAACCCGAAGAACCCTTATTGGTTTAATCGCGATCGCTTTGTTCTCTCCGCTGGTCATGGTTGTATGCTTCAGTATGCTCTTCTTCATCTTGCTGGATATGACAGTGTCAAGGTTTGTTTTTTTTCACTTAATTAGATTTAGATCTAACAGTTTGAGATTGGTTGGCTTCATTTCATGGAGATTAACCTCAATGCATTGGGTTTTTGCATCTCAGGAAGAAGATCTGAAGAATTTCAGGCAATGGGGAAGCAGTACACCTGGTCACCCAGAAAACTTTGAAACCCCTGGTGTTGAAGTTACAACTGGTTTGGATTTCTGTCAAGATGTTATTAGATTTTGATTCAAATTGATATATTTAGGCTGGGGGTTGATAATAGAGTTTAATTCAAATAATAGCTTAATTCGGTAAGATGAATGACTTAAGTTAAGACTTAAGAAACATACAAAAAACTACTTTAATTGCGAAACATACAAACTCCACAGTGGTGTGAATTATGATGCCTGGAAGAGAGGAAAAGATGGATCAGATCATCAAGAGAGCGATGATTAGTATCGATTTCAGCTCTTTCGACTTGTCTTGATTCAAATTTCTTATATGCTTTCGAATCTAGATATTGTTTTCTTTGTTTGTTTGATGTTTCACAACACATGTCAAAACTTGGTTTGTAATGGTTTTTTGGGTTGCCTATAGTATCTGTAATCTTCACGGAAGCATGGACCAATGGATAAATGTTTCACTTTTTCAAACATAATAGTCTTTATGTATTTTCCCTACATGTGTCAAGTTTTTTTTTTTAAATGAAGATATTTTTGTTTGGTTTATTCACAACATATATCTATGGAGACACTGAATCGACAATTAGAATCCAGTATTTAACACTTTCTTTTTTCTGAAAACTCTATCCAGGTCCTCTTGGACAGGGAATTGCCAATGCTGTTGGGTTGGCTGCTGCAGAGAAGCATTTGGCTGCTCGTTTCAACAAACCAGACGCCGAGATTGTTGATCATTACACGTAAAGAACAGAAACCTTCCTCTTTTTCTTTTTGTAGAAATCAATGTTTATATGTTGTTTCCCCTTAAATTCTCATTAGGTATGCGATATTGGGAGATGGTTGTCAAATGGAAGGAATTTCCAATGAAGCTTGTTCACTTGCTGGACATTGGGGGCTTGGAAAGCTGATTGCTTTCTATGATGACAACCATATTTCAATTGATGGTGACACTGATATTGCATTCACTGAGAATGTCGATGCTCGTTTTCAAGCTCTTGGCTGGCATGTTATATGGGTTAAGAACGGAAACACTGGTTATGATGAAATTCGTGCTGCTATTCAGGAAGCTAAAGCTGTCAAAGACAAGCCAACTTTGATCAAGGTATAATAACTGTTTTATTTATTTACAGATAAACAGTTTATTATAAATGATGTTCATATAGTCTTGTTTGTGCGTTTTCGAATAATCTTCTATTCATCATTTCAGGTAACTACGACCATTGGCTTTGGTTCTCCAAACAAATCCAACAGTTATAGTGTGCATGGAAGTGCTCTTGGTGCCAAGGAAGTTGATGCCACAAGGCAGAACCTAGGTTGGCCATACGAACCTCTTCACGTGCCCGAAGATGTCAAAAGGTGCGTAGTAAATAGTAATCGTAATTATCCACTCTTTTAAGACAATATTAATGTTATATGTGACCTGCAGTCACTGGAGCCGCCATACACCTGCTGGTGCTGCTATTGAAGCTGAGTGGAACGCTAAATTTTCGGCGTACGAGAAAAAATATCCAGAGGAAGCGGCGGAGTTGAAAACGATCATTTCTGGCGAATTACCCTCTGGTTGGGAGAAAGCTCTTCCGGTTAGTGATGATGCACCCATTTAAAACGCTTTATTGATCTCGATTCAAATCAGACATTGTCGTAAATTTGTTTGAAAACTCCTTTTTCATGAGATATTTTGAAATTTTCTAATGTTATTCCAACTTTTGTAGACGTACACTACTGAAAGCGCTGCTGACGCCACGAGAAACCTCTCCCAACAATGTCTAAACGCACTCGTGAAGGTAATCCCCGGATTCCTAGGGGGAAGTGCCGATCTCGCTTCCTCAAACATGACTCTACTTAAGACATTCGGTGATTTCCAAAAGAGCACTCCTGAAGAACGAAACATCCGGTTTGGCGTTCGCGAACACGCAATGGGAGCCATATGCAATGGAATCGCTCTCCACACCCCCGGTTTCATCCCTTACTGTGCTACATTCTTCGTCTTCACCGACTACATGAGAGCCGCAATGAGAATCTCCGCCCTAGCCGAAGCTAGGGTCATCTACGTGATGACACACGACTCAATTGGGCTCGGAGAAGATGGCCCGACCCATCAACCCATTGAACACTTAGCCAGTTTCCGTGCCATGCCCAACATTTTCATGATGCGTCCTGCTGACGGAACTGAAACCGCTGGTGCCTATAAAGTTGCAATCGAGAGTCGAAAGACTCCCACCGTTCTAGCACTCTCCCGTCAAAAGTTGCCACACCTTGACGGGACTTCAATTGAAGGAGTCGAGAAGGGAGGATATATTATATCAGATAATTCATCGGGTAAGAATAACCCGGATGTGATTTTGATCGGTACCGGATCTGAACTTGAAATAGCGGTTAAAGCGGCCGATATACTTAGGAAAGAAGGGAAGACGGTTAGGGTTGTATCGTTCGTTTGTTGGGAACTTTTCTTCGCACAATCGGACGAATACAAGGAAAGTGTTTTACCTAAGGCGGTTGAGGCCAAGGTGAGCATTGAAGCCGGGACGACTTTCGGGTGGGCGAAGATTGTCGGGAGTAAAGGGAAGGCTATCGGAATCGACAGTTTCGGGGCTAGTGCTCCGGCGGGGAAGATATACGAGGAGTTTGGAATTACGGTTGAGGCAGTTGTAACTGCTGCAAAATCAATAAGCTAAGTGTTTTTGGAACCCTCAATGAGACCAGGAGAGTTTTTTTTTGTTTTGTTGTTGACATTATGATCAACACGTTATGGACTTTTAAGTAGTTGCCTTATTTGAAATGTTAAATTTTGTATTAATAAAGTTGTAATAGCTTGGCTTAATTATGGTTGTTAAATAATTCAATCGTGATGGGATGATTTCAATATATTTTAATTTTCAGTTTCAACTTTTAAGATTGGATAGTTGAACATTTATTTCATATTTGATTTGTTTGGATATAAGGTTTTGAAAATTTATGTTAAATTGTATAAACTTTTTGATGTGTGAGGAATACTTAGATGTATATTTTAAAAATAAATGAAACAAAATGATTTGTTTTATTGAAGGTTCAGCTCATATGGTCTAACTAAACGGTTGAAATTGAATTCATCATTGTTTCTTCTTTTTTAAATCGATTTTATTGGTTTGGTTAAATAAGATAGATATGAGAATTGAATCTTATATTAAAAGTGATAAACAATATATTATGCCTATTTAAATAAAAACACAAATTAAAAAGAAAGAAAAAAAGTAATAAAAGCATTATAAATGTACACACATTTATTATGAAATTATATTTTTTTTTAATAAATGAGAGCTAGAATGATAATACAATGTCATTTAAACATTTATTATGAAACTATTATATATGATTATTAATTATTATTATTATTATTATTATATAAACATAATCTCAAAATTCTTGACTAACACATAGTGTCAATTTTTTTTAATATAATTAATGATATTATTCATCGTGTAAATATATATAATTTAGTTTATGAAATTTTTATGAATTTGATTATTTCCATATATATTATATATGTTCATCAATTGTCTTATCAGGTATTATTCATTATTTGTTCATATACATTATTTATATATAACAAATAGGCCTATATAACAAATAGGCATAGGCATAGGCATAGGCATAGGCATAGGCATAGGCATAGGCATAGGCATAGGCATAGGCATAGGCATAGGCATAGGCATAGGCATAGGCATAGGCATAGGCATAGGCATAGGCATAGGCATAGGCATAGGCATAGGCATAGGCATAGGCAGACTTGGGGTTGACTCCAACTTGGATCTCAGATGTAACTTTTTATGCTTCGCTTTTTTTTTTTCAATAAAATTTCCACGATTATTAGAAGATGGAGACTCGTCATGCCCTCTCAATGCACAAGCTTGCAAAATGAGCCACCGAGTGTTTTTAATAGTTGTTGTAAGCCGTAATGTGTTATTTTGTTTTTCATCTGAAGACTATGCATTCAGTACTTTGTCAATATGACAATGATATTCATTAGATTATCAAGATATTCAACTGCTCTATTATGTGGTGAAATATTACATCATATATGCATAACAAAAGAGCATTTATCCCCATCATTAACTCGTTTTCAATATTTGAATCCATCTATTGTAAATGTAGGTTTTTGGGATTTCTTATGTTCAAACAAGAAACATGGGAAACAAAAAGCAGCATCTTTCAAAAGAGAGTATTCTAACCAAGTAAATTTCTTAAACCAATGACTTTGGAACCGTCGATTTTGATTTCCAAATTTGATCGGCGGGTACTCATCCTTAATAGGTTGATATGACTCCATCTTGATATAAGCTCGTTTAATTTCATCCATTTGATTAAAAGATATTTTCATATCGGAATACGTAATGCTGGATCAAGTTTAAGAGAACTTACATCAACATCAATTCTAGGAGATTTGTTAGGTTCTTGAATAGGGATATCAAATTCTTTATTTAAATACCGAATTAAACCAATGTAACTATTTTAACTTGTTTATTAATATTAATTTATATTTTCTTATAAATTTTTGAAATAGTTTCAAATTAAGAAATATAAAACACTACTATTATTTTAATTTTTATATTTTACCCTTATAAACAATTTGTATTATTAATTATATTGAAATAAATAAAAAATAATGTATAATTATTATATAAATATAATTTTAAAATAAATAATATTATTTATATATTAATTAAAATTTATGTATTATTATAAATATTAAAAAATATTGTTAGTATAAAATAAAATATTATTTTAAAAAAATTAAAATAATATAAAGGTGAGGCCAAAGTTTGATCACTTAACATCATTTACACAGTTTAATTACATAACCAACTGGACTAAAATCACATGTCAAATATATATAAAATATTTTATTTTAAGATTTTAATTTAGGTGGGGCTGAAGCCCGCCCTAGCCCATGCATGGCTCTGCCCCGCATAGAATATTGTTGATATATTTTTTAATCTATTTAACAAATTCATCAATTGATCCAAATGGACAATTTTTGAAATTTAGTTAACTGACTTAAACAATATAAATGTATATTTTGATAAATAAATCGATCAAACACTATATTCATTGTCAATCTTATCTTTTTTTTCTATTTTGCACTCAATGCTCTTTCTCTGTGAATCTTTTTGTCTATCTTTTTGATAATTTCAACTTTATTAAATAAAATATGTTGATGCGAAATGGATAAATTTTGGCATAATTCAGCATATTCTTTATTTCCTTCCCACATCCATTGTTCATGGTCCAACTTAATTGTCACAACTGAATTTTATATAGGTTATTATAATTTTTATTTTAGATTTTGGATAAGAATTTTACTTATAAATAATATATATATATATATATATATATATATATATATATATATATATATAATCTTCTAGAATTGAGTTAAGATGTAACCCTTATAAAAACCTCCATAATGACTCCAATAGCTTCTTTAAATCTTGATTGCTTAGAATAAACCTTGACCAAATTATTTTAGGCTACTTTTTTTTGAAGTCAAATTGAAATTGGAATTTTAATTTCAATTTTGTGTGAATCAATTCAATTCATATATATTATATTTGTAAAAAGAATATAATAAAAATAAATTTAATATATATTATTTATTTTATTAAAATATTAATTTGATACAATAATTATAATAATTTAAGTGTCGAGATATTTTTTTTAATTTCTATTTTCATTAAAATCGGTTTAGCATCTATCTTCGTAAATTAAAAAAAAATATCGGTTCAACATTTTAATTTGTTAAAATTAAATTAAAATATCGATTTAACGTGTTAACTTTTAAAATTATATATATATATATATTTCAAAATGTTAACTTACTAAATGAAAAAAAAAAATTGGTTTGATATTTTAAAACCCTAAATTTTTATAAAAAATTATCGATTAAAATTTTAATTATATTTTAAGTGATAAAATAATAAGTTATTTTTTTGAAAAAATATAAAAAAAATGAAATTATAATTCCGAGCTAAATATAGTAAAATTGAGAACTATAAAACTACACTAAATTGATTTTTTTTTTTAATTTTAATTCTTAATATTAAAAATTAATCAAACTTAAAAATTTTAATTTTAATGTCCATTTCAGAGTTACCACCTTTCGAATTTTAGTCTATCTCTATTTATAATAACCTATTTAAAAATACTTATGGTTTGAATATAAGTTTTAATTGAGAAATTATTAATAATTTTATAAATTTATGTTTAATTAAGTTATATCTTAAATATTATCCCAAATTATTTTTCTTAAATAGACATGGCTATCATATCAATTAAAGATGGCATATAAGCAGAACCCCTAACAACCCTTGAAGGGCAGTTGGTTTTATTTTATTATTAATTAAGCACCTACCTTCCTACCAAATGTTACACACAATTGTTTGATCAATTTCAATAATATCATTATTTTTAAAAAACTTTAATGTTATGAAAACAAATTTGGTAGACGAACTTATGTATTACAAGTCAGTATGCAATATATATAGTCATAATTTTAATATTTATTATTATTTAACTTTATATTATATAATAATAACTCATGACCATTTTTAAGAAAAAAAATTGTGAATACATGTTTTTGATAAACTATTATATGATCTTTTAAAAAAAAATGATTGATTGTCCATCAGTGTTATGAAATTTATTATAGTATTAATTTTATTAGTATAAATTAAGTTTTATTTAAAAAAATCTTTTGTTTTGTTATATAGATTTTTTAAATTGAATTTTAATTATCTTGTAAAATCTATTGTTATCTATTTTTTTTATCATATAATGATATTAAAAAAAATGTCCAAACTAAAAAAGAAAATACATGTCATGAAAGCAAGGATTTGTTGTTACTAGATATTTCTCTTTCTCGAGAGGGACAAAACGGTCAATTTTTTATTTTTAAATATGACAGTTTTGCTTCTCCTAGAGGAACATAAAGGATACCATATCATTTTTGTCATTCTATGAAAATTATTTTACTTCATTTAATATTAATTATGAGAAATAATTAGGTGAGGAAATTTAATAATATATTGATTATATACTTATTAAGTTTACTAGTATAATTTGATTTTAAGTTTTATTTATAAAAGAATATATTATTTTGTTATATAAAATTTAATTAGTTTGTATAATCTTGTATTATAATTTACTATTTGATTTTACATTATAATTTCAAATAAATGTTCCAAATTTAAGTGAGTAGATATATGTTTACAAGGTATATGATGTAAAAAAATAAATAAATTATAGTTTAATAACTATGAAATTAGATTGAGATTGGCATAATTATGAACTATATGTCAATAGATTTTAAGATTAAGAATTGAAATTATATTTAAATTTTAATAAAAAATTGTGATTTTATAATTCACAATTTTATTATTTTTAGTTTGAGATTGTAATTCAAATATTTATTTTTTATTTTTTTCAACCAAATATCATATTATTATATTTAATAATTTTATTTGAATTTAAAAAGTTAAAATGTCACACCATTTTTTATTATTAAGAATCTTAGACAAAATTTTGATATCTTAATAATATAGATAATATATACTTAAATTATTTTTAATATATTTTTTAAAATCTAAAAATTTAAAATAAATTAAAATTTTATAACTTTTTCAGATATATGAATTATTCAACACAAATTTTTACAAAATTAAATTCTAATATCAATTTCAATTTCACTTCATACAAACATACTCTAACATGTTTTCTATTCATAAAAAGAGTGTTATATACAAGATTTTAGATATGTTCGGTAATATTGAAATTAGAATTGAAAAGTTTAATTCTATTTTTATATTTTTAAAATTGCAAATTGAAATTAAATATAATTGAACTTAATATAATTTTATAATTATTAATTTTCTTTTTAGTTTGAAATTGACAATTTTAATATTTAATTTTAAACAAAAATATCTTTCTAATATGAAATTGTCATTCTAATATTTATATGAGTAATGATAGGGGGAGCGAAAAAATTGTAGCGAATGAGGCAGCGAATGATGTGTCATTGTACATGTCACCTAATAAATATGATGGTGTATTAATTTTTCTCTCTCTTTCATTTTAAATTGTACATGTCACCAAATTGTATTTAATAATTTCTCTCTCTTAATTCTTTTTTATTTAAATAAATTATTTAATATTTTCCCTTCTTAAATTTTATTATAAAATTATTATAAATATTTACTTAATTTAAAATTAAAAAAAATAAATTTGTAATTTTAACTTAAAATACAAATTATTAATATTTATAATAAATAAAATTCAAATTACTAATTTTCAACATATATATATACAAAGAAACGTTATATAAAAATGAAAGTTATAATATTATTTAGGAGGTGAATTTTAATATATATCTTATAAAAAAATTAAATAAAAATAAAAAGAGATTTTTTATTTTTTAAGAGAAATAAGAATGATATAAAGAAGAGAAATAATAATTTAATATGAATATTTTTTAAGAGAAATAATTCAAATTATGAATATATATATTTAATTTTTATTTTATATATATTTATATTTAAAATTTAATATATATTTTAAAAAATATGTGCATTTATATATTTTATTAATTTGATTTATTCATTCTCCTTAATATTATTTATATTAAAAATACATAAATAAATTAATTAACTATTAATAAAAAAAAATTAATCATATTCATATTTAATTTCTTATTCTTTTTTATATATATGTTTATTAATTTTTACAGTTATTACTTTTAAATATATATATATATATTAATTAATTTAAATATACAATTATAAATTAATAGATAAAAAGAGAAAAAAAAATATAAATGAAGAGAAGAGAGATAAATTATTAATGAAAGGATGAGAGATAAATAAATATATTAAAAAAGACCTAGTCATCAATCCTAATCACTTTTACACATTCGCTACACTTTCGTTACAATATTTTCGCTCCCCTATCCTTACTCTATTTATATATATATGTGTTGGGATTGAATATTAAAAGGTAATATTCTTGTGGCCTTGAGCTACCCTGATGAAGTGTATTGCACTTATATTTAACCACATAAATAATTTTTATTAAAATTGTTTCTATTCTAATTCTTTTAAAAATATAAAAAACTAATTTGAAAACACCTCAACTGCAATTGACAAAATTGTGTATAATAAAATTAAGTATATATATATATATATATATATATATATATATATATATATATATAAATACAATATTATGAATAAGATTCGATAATATTTTTTTCAAAACATAAATGCATTATACTAATATTTTTTTTATAATTACGAAATTAAATTTGTCTAGTAATAATAATATTTATTTTTTATAGTTTATTAAAAAAAATTTAAGTTCACCAAAATTTATAATTATCATTAGTTTAAATTTGTGTCATGAATTAATAACTATAATACTTTACTCATTATTGGTTTAAGGTTGAGATTGATTTGATAAAAAAAAATCCTTAATAAATTCAATTGAGCCGGTTCAATTTATATTTGTTCAATTGAAAATGTTTAATAGGTTTTTTACCATAACTAATTTTAATTTTTCTCATCCAATCACAATCTTAAAAGATTAAATTCTCCAATTTCATTCTCAAAAAATCAAATATTTCAAATTTCATTCTTAGAAAATCAAATATTTCAAATTTCATTCTCATTCCAAACCATTTTAATATTAGCTAAATTTGCTTACTATAATTTGTACTAATTTTCTACCTAGAAAGAAAACACAAATAAACTTATAAAAAAAATCTCTAAAATGGGATGGATGATTATTTGACCTGAGTTTTAGTTGTATAAATTTTGTAATTGTAAAAATTAAAGGATAGTTTTTTTTTTATAAATTATATAAAAAATCCACATTAAATATATTAATAAAATATCAAATATTTCAAATTTTGATTGTATTAATTTTCTTCATAAATGAAAGAAAACACAAATAAAATTATAAAAAAAATCTCTAAAATGGGATAGATGATTATTTGACCTGACTTTTAGTTGTATAAATTTTGTAATTGTAAAAATTAAAGGATAGTTCTTTTATAAATTATATAAAAATTCACATTAAATATATTAAAATATCAAATATTTCAAATTTTGATTGTACTAATTTTCTTCATAAATGAAAGAAAACACAAATAAAATCATAAAAAAATCTCTAAAATGAGATGGATGATTATTTGACTTGACTTTTAGTTGTATAAATTTTTTAATTGTCAAAATTAAAGGATAGTTCTTTTATAAATTATATAAAAATCCACATTAAATATATTAAAATATCAAATATTTCAAATTTTGATTGTACTAATTTTCTTCCTAAATGAAAGAAAACACAAATAAAATCATAAAAAAATCTCTAAAATGAGATGGATGATTATTTGACCTGACTTTTAGTTGTATAAATTTTTTAATTGTCAAAATTAAAGGATAGTTCTTTATAAATTATATAAAAATCCACATTAAATATATTAAAATATCAAATATTTCAAATTTTGATTGTACTAATTTTCTTCCTAAATGAAAGAAAACACAAATAAAATCATAAAAAAATCTCTAAAATGAGATAGATGATTATTTGACCTGACTTTTAGTTGTATAAATTTTGTAATTGTGAAAATTAAAGGATAGTGCTTTATAAATTATATAAAAATCCACAATAAATATATAAAAAAAAATGTGACAATACAAAATTACAAATAGCATATCCCTTCAACCATTGCCAAGATCTTGAACTGGGGTTGGTGAGAGAGTCCAAAACGACAATCATACTGTTCTTATATAATTGAATCCCAAATTTTCAATCTTTTCTCATTTCCTGCAACGAAGTTGGTTCGTTGATTGTTGTTGGTGACGCCTTTTCCACCATTGTCACCTAACTTCTCCGCCGCCTTCCCTCATTGATACATAGTGGTGTGGTGGGTGACAGAGAATGGCGCAAGTGACCAAGATGTCGTATGCGATCCAAAGTTACAGCTTCAGCTCAACTTTCCCCACTAACAGAAACAGGATATCTCAACTGGGTTCCGTTGGGTTTGGATCAAAACCAAGGATTTCCAAGAAATTTCTGAGTTTGAATAACGAGAGAGTATTAATGAACCATTCTCATCTCCAACTTAGTTCTCCATTTAAGGTTTCAGCCTCTGTGTCGACGACTGCCGAGAAACCTTCAACTGCACCGGAGATTGTCTTGCAACCGATTAAGGAGATTTCTGGTACCGTCAGATTACCTGGATCGAAGTCCCTTTCAAATCGCATACTTCTTCTCGCTGCCCTTTCGGAGGTGATCGAATGTTAAGTCATTCTCTTATTAAATTGGATTGTAAATGAAATTTTTTCAAGCTCTTTTGGTTTGTAATTCAGGGAACAACTGTTGTAGATAACTTGTTGGATAGTGATGATGTCCATTACATGCTTGGTGCTTTGAGAACTCTTGGTCTGAATGTAGAAGAAGATTATGTAATTAAACAGGCAATAGTGAAAGGATGTGGTGGTTTATTCCCGGTGGGGAAGGTGGAAGCCAAGGAGGAAGTTCAGCTGTTCTTAGGAAATGCAGGAACAGCCATGAGGCCATTGACAGCTGCAGTAACAGCTGCTGGTGGTAATTCAAGGTAAATGGATTGTTTACCATTTAATGAAAACTTGTTAGCTATTATTGGAGACTTTTGTTTGTTTGTTTATGATAATGCTATTAGTGATCTTTGCAAGCTAGTTTCCTTTCGAAAAACATCTCTTACATATTGTTTATTGGATGGTTCTGGAAACGGTTATATGGGTTTGAATGATGTATCTCACATCTTGGTACCCGCCCGTTTCTGGCTCAAATCCAAATGAGAAATGGATATGCTTGAAGAGCTCTACAAACTGTCTAAATTTCATGGCAATCGGACAGTTGGATTGGCAGGGGAGGTACTTGATGGTGGACAATTTTACCAAATGTATTTGCATGTGTATCTTAAATTTCAATGGTGGTTTTCCATATTCAAATATAACCTAGTTTCCAGATGAAGTCATTTGTACGAAGAACATGTTCATTTTCTGATACCCACCCAAAATATTGGTAAAAGTCTTGGACTAGGCTTAAGTCTCAGGATCAATTTCTATTGAAAGTATCTTGATTGAAGTGGGAAGTAATGACGGTGGGATGTTGTGCTACCTATTAATTTTTTTTTGCTCCCAAATTCTGATTGAAAAATCTAATAAATGGCTTGCTTATGTCTTTTGTTTGCTTTCTTTAACTTTTTTTTACCGAAACAAAAACTTTATTTAAGTAAGAAAAAGGAGGTTACGTATGAAAAACAGTACAGACAAGAACAACCACATAATGTTCATCAGTAGTAAAACAAAATTGCTTTCTTTAACTTGTTTTTTGTATTTCTTACTTTCTGATAGTGATACTCAGTCTAATGGGTATCTTTCTTTTTCTCTTTTCTTTGTAGTATTTGTCACTGACATTTTCATTGATTCTCATTTTCCCTCCTCCTTTTAGTTATGTACTTGATGGAGTTCCACGAATGAGAGAAAGACCAATTGGTGACTTGGTCTCCGGTCTTAAGCAGCTTGGAGCAGAAGTTGATTGCTTTCTTGGAACAAACTGCCCTCCTGTTAGAGTAAATGGAAAAGGAGGTCTCCCAGGAGGAAAGGTAAAAGCTACTTCATTTGAAAACATTAAGATTTCTATCTGAATTTAGTCTGACCACTGTGGTTGGTTGGCAGGTAAAGCTTTCTGGATCAATTAGTAGTCAATACCTGACATCACTTCTCATGACAGCTCCATTGGCTTTGGGAGATGTAGAAATAGAGATTATAGATAAACTGATATCTATCCCTTATGTGGAGATGACACTCAAGTTAATGAAACAATTTGGAGTCAATGTTGAGCATAATGATAGCTGGGATAGATTCTTTGTTAATGGAGGCCAGAAATATAAGTAAGAATTTATTCCCATTACGAAAATTTAAAAAAAAAATCTGAAACTGAAGAACGAAGATGATCGGTTTATAAACACACATATATATGTATATATAGGTCTCCTGGAAATGCTTATGTTGAAGGTGATGCTTCTAGTGCTAGTTACTTTCTAGCTGGTGCTGCTATAACTGGTGGGACTATCACTGTTGAAGGTTGTGGTACAAGTAGTTTGCAGGTACTTATTCCACATTTGCTTCATTTGAAAACGTTTTTTTTATCTAGATCTTGGTTTCACTCGAAAACTGTTAATTATTGAGCATATGATAAAAAAGTAACGTGGAAATGGTCTTACTTAAGAGACCAAAAAGACTCAGGTTTGATTCCCAATAAGATTACTCTTATTTAAGTAGGGGCTAGCCTCTCTCAGGGAATACATTGAAAATTTTGAAAATCATGTATAAAAGTGTGACTGGTTGGAAAACATTGAAAATCATGCCACCCTCAAATGCCTTATTGTCCACAGTCTAGTTTTCTGATTATCCTGAAATTTTAGACAGTATGGGCCCATTTTATCAAGTTGTGTGTTTTCAAATGTGATCTCGTCTGAATCCACGTCTAGCTAATACTTTACACAAAAAGTGTTTCAAAATGTAGATTTATCAAGATCAATAATTGGGTGAGAAACCAGCCCAAATAGGCTTTTCAAAACCATCAAATTATGTCCCCTTGATTAAAAGAAGAAAATGTTTTTTTTGCATTGTAAAGGGGGATGTAAAGTTTGCGGAGGTTCTTGAGAAAATGGGCGCCAAAGTTACATGGACCGAGACAAGTGTGACAGTTACTGGCCCTCCTCGAAATTCTTCTGGATTGAAGCATTTACATGCTGTAGATGTTAATATGAATAAAATGCCCGATGTTGCCATGACACTTGCCGTTGTTGCTCTCTATGCAGACGGACCCACAACTATCAGAGATGGTTTGTTTTAGAACTTCTTTCATTTCATTCAATTTTGTGTCAATGAGTTGCTTTTTGGTGATATCGCTACTAGCCTACTACTGATTGTTGTAATTCTCTTTTTGGTATTGAATATTTTTGAAGCTAATTCAACGATTTAGAGAAACAAACAACCAAACATGATGATTTCATTTTCTAAAACCACTTCGGTTTTCATCATTTATTTCTACAGTTGCAAGCTGGAGAGTAAAGGAAACTGAAAGAATGATAGCAATTTGCACAGAACTCAGAAAGGTATACAATGTCATTTTACTTTTGTTGTTGACATGACGATCATGAATCTTTTTTTTTATAGCTTGGGGCGATCGTGGAAGAGGGGACAGACTACTGTGTGATTACTCCACCTGAGAAATTAAATGTAACTGCTATTGATACTTATGATGATCATAGAATGGCCATGGCCTTCTCCCTTGCTGCTTGCTCAGATGTTCAGGTTACAATCAAGGATCCAGGATGCACTCGAAAGACTTTCCCCGATTATTTTGAAGTTCTCGAGAAGTTCACAAGTCACTAAACCGGGGTTTTTACTTTGAGACAAGATGCTTTTGAGGGTAATTATTTATGATGTAGTGTAGGACTATATATTTATAATGTCTTAAGAATTTGTATTAGAATGAGGTTGAAACTGAAGCTATTTTTTTTGTTTTTACCCAAGATTGAACATGTAATTTTGTGTTCATGGTTTGGGTAATTATGTAATTTAAATGTTCAAGTTGTAGCATTCACGTGATATCATCTTTCTATGAATTCATTTTCCCTTACAACTAGAACCATCGGCGGCAACATATGATTCTTGTCATTGTCAAACTTTTTATAGTTCAAGCTGGACATTGTTTAAATCACAAGTGTTATTAGTATTATTTATCTATCTATTATTTTGACTTTTATTGAGCCTTGAGGGTTAGATTAGATATTCATTATACAATTGGCTTAATTTGAACTATATTAAATATTTTAACATAATTCTTAAAAATATTTTAAAATTATTAAATTTATCGATTCTTCTTAGTTGGGTTGGGCAGGTTTGCCAATTGGCGGAGCGGATCCATGTGCACTTCTCGGTTAATGTCTTTCTTTTGGGTTGGACAGGCTTGCCAATTGGCGGAGCGGATTCATGTGCTCTTTTCGGTTAATGTCTTTATTTCCGCTCTTGATCGGCTTTATTACCGGACTGATGCTTTGGACGAAACCAATTTTCAAGATGTAGTTGATCAGATAACTATCTAACTGATTTGGTCTAAATCGAGATTGTGTTGATGTTCCTTGACTAATAATAATATTATAATATAGTCCTTTAAGAAAGTTTAAATTAAATAAAAGCAAGTCTCATGTTTTATTTCACTTTCAATTTATTAAGTTAGAGTGAGGTTGTACTTTTTAAATTAAATAAAATCAAATATTTTTAAAAATAATTTAATAATTATAATACAAACTAAATACATCAAGTATCATATATGAATTTAATTTATCTTCAATTTTACATAATTGCAAAACAAGGCTAATATAAGGTGAATATATAGCCTATGCATTTCACCATCTAAATGATAGGGTCATGTCATCCTATGGTAAAAATAACATCCTATCATCTTAGTCAATTACTAGGTCAAATGTGTCCATCCATAAATTCTAATTCTATAATGTTTTATTGCAATAAATTTAACTTTTCATCCTTTATACTAGTTTTATTTAATAGAAATCATGTTTATTTGTAATTTCTTTTATATTTATGATTATATCTTGATTTGGATATAAACACTTAAATACTTAACTTATTTAGAGATAATTAAAAAAAATTAATTTAAATTTAAATCTAAATACATAAATATATTCATTACAATTACAAAGTGTTATCCAATATGATTTATTTCTCAAATAATCAAATATATCATTAAATATCATTTTCTAATCATACCATTAAAAAAACAATTAAAATACAATTATTATAAATATTAAATTAGAAAATAATAATAAATAAATCTAAGTATTCTCGTATTAATTTTTTCAAATAATTAAAATTAGATACTCTTCGTCTTCCAAATTCATCTCTAATTTATGAATGTCTTTTTAATTATGTGAAACTAATATCACATATCTTGACACCCATTAACAAGAATGAACGATGAACTTAGTTGAACCGAATTTAAAGAACTCACGAACGATGAACTTAATTAATCCGAATTAAAAAAAAAAATCTTCTCGATTTTAGTATAAATCAATACTTAATTTTCATTGTAATTTATTAATAATGCCAATAAACCCATATTATGGGTTAACCAACTCACCTTTCATAATTGAGTTAATTACTTTTTGAAATCCAATAAGTTTAAATATGTTTTCTACTAGTTTCTCTTTAGATTCTCTCAAGAACACTACTAAAAAATCTTAGACAAAATGAACAATGACAGCCCAACCAGTCCTTCCAAGAAACCAGTAGATTCCATAAATAAAGAAAGAGAAAATTCAACATCGCCAGCACATACTCTTCTCTCTTTCTCTTTGCTTTCTCTTTTTCTTTCCCCCCTTATCATCATCATCTTCTACATTACCAATTTGGGAAGAAATTGACCCACTTTTCCCAGAGATTGTTTGACTCAGAACAAGAACAAGAAGAAAAAGTGTTTATTAGGGCTTTAATCGGAAAACCCAGATCCAGAGATGATGAATCAGAATCACATTGATGATATCCCATCTACACCAGGCAAGTTCAAGATGGAGAAATCTCCATACAACATTCACAGACTCAGATTTCAATGGCATTCTTCACTCGCCAAGCTTACTTTCTGGTCTTTCATCTTCTTGGGTTTGATCTTGATCTTCTTCTACAGATCACCTTCAACCTCATCTTCAGATTTCTCTCGTAGATCTCTCCGTACAACTTATCAAGGAGGACCCGATTGGGAAAAACGGGTTCGTTCATCCGCCAGAATCCGTTCAAGGAACGGAATGTCAGTCTTAGTCACCGGTGCTGCCGGTTTCGTCGGTACCCACGTCTCCGTCGCACTTAAACGCCGCGGCGATGGTGTTTTGGGGTTAGATAACTTCAATAGCTACTACGATCCATCGTTAAAGAGAGCCAGACAATCCCTTTTAGATAGATCGGGAATCTTCATCGTTGAAGGTGATTTAAACGATTTGAATCTGTTAAAGAAGCTTTTCGAAGTTGTAGCGTTCACCCACGTAATGCATTTAGCTGCTCAAGCTGGAGTAAGGTACGCCATGGAAAACCCTAGTTCATATATTCATAGCAATATCGCCGGATTCGTTACTCTTCTCGAAGTATGTAAATCTGCAAACCCACAACCTGCAATTGTTTGGGCATCTTCAAGTTCAGTTTATGGACTAAACACAAAAACACCCTTTTCAGAAAAAGACACAACAGATCAACCGGCCAGTCTTTACGCTGCCACAAAGAAAGCCGGTGAAGAAATTGCACATACTTATAATCACATTTACGGTCTTTCATTAACAGGATTAAGATTCTTTACTGTTTATGGTCCATGGGGAAGACCAGACATGGCTTATTTCTTCTTTACAAGAGATATGTTGAAAGGAAAAGCAATTCCAATCTTTGAAGCTGCTAATCATGGAACTGTTGCTAGAGATTTCACTTATATTGATGATATTGTTAAAGGGTGTTTAGCTGCTTTGGATACAGCTGAAAAGAGTACTGGTAGTGGTGGGAAGAAGAAAGGTGATGCTCAATTGAGAGTTTATAATCTTGGGAATACTTCACCTGTTCCTGTTTCTGATCTTGTTAGTATTTTGGAGAAGATTTTGAAAGTGAAGGCTAAGAAGAGGATAACAAAGTTGCCTAGAAATGGGGATGTTCAGTTTACTCATGCCAATATAAGTTTGGCAGAGATTGAACTTGGGTATAAGCCTTCGACTGATTTGCAGACGGGTTTGAAGAAGTTTGCTAGATGGTATATCGGTTACTATGCTAATGGTAATGGAAAGAAGAACCAGCAATGATCTTGTGAAGAGTAAAAACCGATTCGATTTTTCTATTCTAGGGTTTTCGAATTCTTTGTTCTTTTTAATGTTGTTTATTGTAATGTTTTTTTTTTGGGTTCCACTGTCGGACATTGTTATTGTTTGCCTGGAATAACAGAGCCTTATAATAGATCATTCTTGTTTGCAATTTGTGTTTGATGAAGGATTGAGGCTCATTGAAAAAGATATTGTTTTTGTAGCAACATTTTGAGAAGAGGTATGTATGGTGTGACAAATCTAGGATGGAGAGATATGTTCAATCAAAAGATATTTTTGAAATTTATATTATTAAAAGTTTTAAAAGACAACTTATCTAGGGCTTAAGTGATTAGAACAAGTTTGGGGAATGAAGTCCAAATTGAAATAAAAATGTTTACTATCTCGATAATTATGACTTATTAGTCCATCATAACGCAACGTTATGACCGAATTGAATTAAGAATGAACTTACAACATTCTTGTTATGTTCTATTTTGGATGAATTCAAGACAAACATATCGAATTAAGAATGAATTTACAACATTATTGTTATGTTTTATTTTGATGAATTCAAGAATTATACGAAGACAAACGTTAGGGTTTGGTTAATCGCTTTGGAGGCATCATTACAATTATGGGGAATGAAGTCCAATTTGAAAGAAAAATGTTTACTATCTCAATAACTATGACTTATTAGTCTAATTCATAATTGATTGTTATGACCGAATCGAATTAAGAATGAACTTACAACATCTCTGTTCCGTTCTATTTTGAATGAATTCAAGACAAACATATCGAATTAAGAATGAATTTACAACATCATTGTTATGTTATATTTTGGATGAATTCAAGAATTATACGAAGACAAATGTTAGTGTTAGGGTTTGGTTAATCGTTTTGGAGGCATCATTACACTTATGGGGAATGAAGTCCAAATTGAAAAAAAAATGTTTACTATCTCGATAATTATGACTTATTAGTTCGATTCATAACTGATTATATGATCGAATTAAGAATGAACTTACAACATTATTATTCTGTTCTATTTTGGACAAACTTATAGAATTAAGAATGAACTTACAACCTCTAGACACACGTTTAAGGTTAGAGTTTGGTTACAATTATAGAAAACAAATAAATTCTTAAGAGTCAAATACACAATTTGATTCTTATTTAAAATGTAAGAAATATAGTAATAAAGAGAAATAGAGAGTTACACTAGTTTTAACATTAAAAAAAAAATCTATATAAAAAAATTATTTTAACTAAAATAATTGGTGACATTGTACATATAAGTTGGACTCATGTGTAGAATTAATGTGGGCAAAAATATTAAAAATTAGAGTAGGGGAATGTGATAGACATGTAATTTTTTTTTCAAACCCTACCATAGGGCAGATTATGCTTTATGATTTTCTTAATATAAGAAATTGTAGGAAAATCTTATAAAAAATTAAGCCTAACCTTTAATAATGAAACAATAAGATCCATAGATTAAAGTTAATATTTGAGTATATTCATCAATCACCAATGAAATGAAACTAACCCAAATTGTTTATAAGTTTGAATAGATGGATACAAACACTTTCCTTTACAAGAAGATAACTTTTTCAGAAATGGAAATACAAGAACACATAGAAGATGAAGAAGAAAACATTGAAACTTGAATCAATCTAGAAATTGGGATCAATGAGTTCACCATTAAGAAACTCTCTATAAGCAGCAATAGGCCAACTAAATCCCCTAAAAACCAAACCAGAAGCCAAAGGAACATCAATAATAATCTCCTTCTGAGTAGGTTTCTTTTCATCTCTAATAGCAATCAAATAACTTCTTCCAACCCATCCAATCCAACCAGCAATATACAAAAACAAAATCCCAGGAGTTATAAACTCACCCCAATGCCTCTGATCACCACTCACAATCAAATGAGGCAAACCATCTGCCCCACAAAGCAAACCCTGTTTCGCATAGTTATCAAATCTCCTCTTAGTCTTCTCAATGGTCGCGTTTATAGCCAACGCCGGCGCACTATCAGGAGAATACAACTTGAGAGACGTTTGAAGTTTCTTCAACTGTTGTTTCTCTCTTTTCTCAAACTGTTTCGAGTCTTTGCATGGTGTTAGACCTGATATGTCTGCAGATGCTGGTGGAACGATTGGAGATGATGTTAGGAGGATTGATGAAAGGGCTAAAGCTGCTGAGAATGCTTTCATTGGTTCGGGAATTGAACTGTTGTTGGATGAACAGACGATCAGGGAATTGGGTTTGGATTTGGAGAGAGATGGTTTGGAGAGGAGAGATGGTTTGTAGAGATTGGTGTGAATGGTGGTGAGAGCCATTGTTGAACAAGTGAGAGAAGCTGTGATCTGAATCTGAAGGAAGAAGAAGGAAAACAGAGGTTTTTAGAGAGAGAGATTAGTGGTGGAGGGGAAGATGAGAGAGGATAAGGTGAGAAGGAGTTAAGGGTGCTGATGTGGACTGTTTTTATTGGTTGTCTGCGTCTGGTGTTTGCTGATCTGGGATTTCCTTCTATCCAAATTGGGTTCACTTTGATATTTTATTTGCTTTTAAACTTTTTATATTAGAATATTGTAGACAAAAAAGATTTTTATTTTATCTTGTTATAATTATTGTTACACTATTGTATACCCAATTGAAGTTGTTAAGTGTGTCTGCCACAATTTTAGTATTTATGATTTTCTTTTTCTTTTAATATACAATTCTTTTTATATAACTTGAAAGATATGGTTGAATTTGAATTATAAATATGAATAAGTCCGGATTCTAATAAATTCTTATAGTAATTTTAAAGAATAAGTTATGGAAGTGGTAATATGTATAATTATTGAACAGTTTTTTTTTTTTTTAAGTGTATGATATTCTTACATTTATTCTTTCTGTTTTTATACTCTTTGTAATATTATTTTTTCCTTCTGAAGTGATGAACCGAAGGTCCAAGCTTAATTTCATATCCTCTCGTAGAGTTGCAAGTAAAGACAGATAGGTCATACTTGTTTAGAAACGAAGACTTTCATATTATTTGGATTGTATTAAGAATCTGGTAATCAAAGTATTGCGTTTCCCTACTTTCCTTCAACACACTTTTATTTCTAATAAGTTGTAAATATCTTTTTATACACAATTTTGTTGAAATTACTTTATATATATATATATATATATATATATTTTTTTTTTTTATTTTAAAATTGCTATCCATATGTTTATTGTTTGAAATAGTTAAACTCTTTTCAGAAGTATAAAATGAAGAATCTAACTCCATGTATAACTAATTCTTATTATACGTTCGAAATTTAAACCCTATTGATAACTAATTTAAAACAATTTATCACCTAAGGTTTTAAATATGTCTTTTTTTCTCTAATAAGGATTAAAACATATTTTGATTGATAAACTCATTTCGTCTTCAAATTAAATTACATTCATTTTCACTAAAGAGATTACCGTCATTGGTGTAAATCACATCTAATTGGCCGATTCAAACATATCACGGGTTTTGTATTACGATATCATATTTTATATCTTATAATATTTATCCTACTATTTACATTTTAACTATATGTCATTAATATTTTTATTGTTTAGAAATGATTTAAAAGGTACAATACAAACACATAATATCTAAATATGGATGAGACAATGAGTAATAATTTCTTCGTTTGCTTTAGTGTGCAATTTGAAAATATAATAAAGTAGATGCGTTGTCGTTTGAAAATAGAGTTGAAAAAATCATCTCAATACGAAAGTGAAAAATTTGTACGCAGTAGAACTTAGAAAAATAAAATATATCACATATAAAATAAATTTGTGCACATTTTCAACATAAATTAATAATTTTATAATATTTAAAAAATTGTTTTATATATTTAGGGTATAAATTCAAACAAAAATAAATATATGAGAAACAATTAAACAAAAATAAATGTAAAAAAATAAAATATATATAAAGAGTAATTTAAAACAAAATCATGTATAAAAAGATATTTCAAATTTAATTAAATATATATGGATCATTATATTTATGAGAAAAAACAGTAAACAAGAAATATATTGATATGAAAATGTAAGGAATGATGTATATCTCTTGATTGAATCGAAAATTAAGAATAATAATTGACACATCTATATGACTCTCATGTCAATATAATTTGTGCTTCCTACTCTTCCTCTATATTTATTACCTTAAAATTAAATATACATCAATAATCTGAAACAAAAGAATGATAAATCAAAACAATGATAAATATACCATATTAATAATTAATTCAAATACATTCATAGCTAATAAGTTGGAACGAACTGGCCCAAAAATATTCACCCAAATTGTTTATTCCCAAATCCCTTCGTCTCGGTTCCCGAACAAAAATGTAATTATTATTATTATTTTGTTTTTTTTTTATAAAATGACTGTTTTACTATTTTCTAATAGAAAATAGAGAAAATTGGATAATAATTGATCATATCTCAAAAATATTTAGACATAAATATTTTTAACATTTTTATTACAAATTATCTAACAAATATTTATTTATTTTAATTTAAAAGTTAGCATAATTTAATATATATTAAAATTTGATATTTATATTTTTAAGTACCAAATCTTTTCACTTAAACAACTAACTTATAACATTTTTAATTTTGTAGACACCAGTTAAACCATTCTAACGAATTATGAGGAGTTAACCTTATATATGCAAGATTATAAACTTTTTTGTATTGTTAATAATTTGTTTAAAAACATTTTTTAAAGTTAAATTTACTTCTTATATAATTGAAATTAAAATTTTAATTCTAAACTACTTGTTAATTTAATAACTTAAAATAAAGAATACAAATTACAATTTCAAAAGAATAGAATGCATACAATTTTGTAAGTTTTAATTTAACATTATAATTCTAATAAATCAAGTAAGAAATGCTTGATATTGATTATTTCCAATAAACCAATTATCATATCAATCATTCTTTCATCAATCATATTTAAATAATTAATTAAAATATATGTTAATTTTATTTTATTCTTTATAACATTTAAAATATTAGAGAAGTATATTTTAATCATTTATCAAGCAAACTACTTTTTACACAATAACACTAACAATCCAGACTGAACTATATCCATAATTCTCCTATTTCCCTTAATAATCTTTTACTAAATAATATTGATACTAACAATTTTCTTAAGGGAAGAACCAAATTAAATTCACTTGATGTGTCCTCTACTGTTAGATGCTGCAAAATTATAAAAATGATGGAAATGAGTTAAAATACTATTTCATGTAAAAATCGCCCAAAACAGTTCAATTCGATCGGGAGTGGATTGAAAACTCGGGATGCTAGTTGGTTACCTGTAGAATGTTGTAGGTTGTGACCACCACCTTTAAAGCCAGGAAGATATCTTCGAGCAATATTTTTCCAATTCCTGTCAAAACTTTTGACTTCATCTGAATAATATGAAATGGCCATAAACAATGTGTTAGGATTCAAAAATATATATGATAGATCAATCTACTAATATTTCAATATTATTGAAAAATATTACAAACCTTGATTCAAGTTATGTAACATCTGTGTTGTGTCAACTTTTCCATCAGAATTCAGTTTCCTTGTTATGGAGTGTCCCTATTATCCAAACAACAAGTTATGCAAAGATCTCTATATGTGTTTTGGGCATCCAAATGAGAAATTTGACTGAAAATGTGTTGGATATGAGAATAACATAAATGGGTAATAATGTTGCACCGGTTAAACTAGTCGTTACTCGCCCGATATATATGAACACCTAAAATGACAAATATACCCCAAGATCTCCTTTGCAACATTACGCACCCGATACAAAAAAATGTGTATTTTTGAGGAAAAAAATGAGATTCAATCTTTTTTTTATTGTTTTTTCTTTTCTTGATAAGGAAAAGATATTAAAAAATGACAAAAAGGGAGGAACAACAAGAAACACAACTTTGGGAGATATCAATAATAACACCAAAATCCATTTTTATATTTAACGTATTAACACAGAAGGTCTGCAAAATCAACAAATTTAAAATTAGATGAAAAAAGTGAACTCGAAAAAGTTAATAATGTGGTTGAAAAGAAATTGGAAAATATTTAATAACCAAAATAGGGTGATAAAAATTATTCATAATGTTATTAGCATGACGATGTCGGAAGTTTAAATCAAAGATATATGTTGATTCGTTTGTGACCTCCTATATCTTCTTAGGACATTTGAGTCAATTAATTTGTATTTATTTAATTTAATTTTTTTAACTTTCATCTTTGCATTTTTATATTATGTTTTAATTGTTATTTTTAAATGATTTTTATTTAATTTGAAAGGATGAACAAAACAAAATTGCAAAAGATTATTAGACTCTTGCCATGTGGAACTTGTGAAATCAAAACATTATAAAAAAAGTCATAGTTAATAAAAGAATATCATGAAAATGGAGAATCCCAAACAAAAGACTAACTTAAATCTAGGTCAAACTTGGAAAGAAAGATGCATTTTTTATACCAAATCAACTTGATGAGTAACTTACAAATATTTCTTTTTACCTTGTCATGAACTCCCCTAGAGACTCTATGGGTGGCCTGACCAGTAGTTGTATCAGCTTCTCTGGATTCCTCCATTACTGTCTGATTATTAAAAAGAAACATTTTACTTACCTCCAAAGATAAAATTAATTAATTAAAAACAAGAACAAGATTAACACTTAATTACTCCATCACTAGTCATTCTTCTGGTTGATGTTGAAGTGTAATAATCTCCATTAATACCACCATAAGTAACTTTATGAAAACTGTAACTCTGAGATTTGGGTTTTGTCTGTGTCTGTGTCATCATCATCAATTCATCATGTTTATTCCCTTTCATTCTCCTATCTGTTCATCACCATTATCAATATACCTCAGACTTTAAAGAGAAGTTTTAAAACATTTCAAATAATCTTATTCCAATTTCTAAATTACCATCATCTGGATGTTCAACAACTGGTTGGTTTGCAGAATTATGAATATTCCCTCCTCCTTGGTCCTCATCATCAGATAGAATTTCCTCTATAATTGGTTCACTTGATCTTTTCATTTGACATGAATCTCCAAAAGAAACCATATTAGATAAGCCTGTTGTTCCAAACATACTATTTAATGGCTGGTTGAAGAATGGATCATCAAATGGATCAAAATCTCCTCTTCTACCCCTATCTCTCTGCATTTTTCCTTCACTAGAGACTATGAGAATCTGAACATCAAATAAACAAAGTTGGCCCCAAAAGCATGAACATGAACAAAGAACACAATGTATATATGCAAAAAGAGATGAATTTCTTGCCTAATTTCTGTGGGGAGCAATCTGATCATGGAGGAGAAAGATGAATTGCTAATAGATACAAAGATCTCATCTTCTTAAACCATCAAAATCGGAGGGAGAGATTTCTGCGAACGAGATATGGTGAGAGAAAGACGGGATAATAATAGCAAAGCTTGAACCCTCTCTCTCTATAGAACTTGCCTTATTTAGATTAAAGGTGGTCATATTTTAATGATCAAGAACCCTTTTCCCAAATTTTTTTTATCAATGTTTATATATATTAAATAATATTCAAACCATAAACATATAATAAATTTTAAATATCTATTTTTATTATTTTGAAAATGTTCGTGTAATGAAATTCACCGTCATTATAACGATGATGTGCGGAAATATCCGCTAAAATGATAATTAGATATCTGACCGAGTTTTGACGATTTTTCAAATCCAATATCATATAATTTAAAAATAATGGTACTATATAAGATCTGAAACCGAGATTTAAAATTTTAAATATTTTTACTTTTTTGAAAAATAAAATATTTTTTATAAATTCTACAAAAGGACATATCAAAATATATAATACTAGTTAATTGTTAAATTTATGATTTATGTTTGCATAGGTATGCCTATGTTGTTATTGAGTATGTAACTTAATTATGTTTAACTATAATTTATATATTGATACACTGTTATGTTTGTTGCTATGTTATAAAGCAAGATATTATGTTTATATATTAGTTAAAACAATAGGGACCAATGTAATATTTTTGACATATATAAAAGGGAGGCAGCCCCTTAGGATCTGCTACTTTTGCTAATTCCTTTTTCATCCGAAACTTATTTTCTCTTTAGCTTGTTCTTCTTCTACTAAAATCTCTTCAAGATTTTACATGGTATCAGAGCAAGAAAGCGATTTAACTGGAGGTGAAGAGATTTCGGCTAAGGAAAACGACTGCAGAAGAAATTGAAAGAAGTCCAGCAAGAACTGTAACTAATTTGCAAGAAGGTGGAGAGAAATCGACAACGGCGACAAAAGGAAGAATGGTGCAAGGCGTGGATGATCCTTTGCATGTATCATATCATGATAACCCTGGTATGTTGATTGTTACAACACTTTTCTCTGGAAAAAACTATATTAGCTGGAGTAGAAGTATTAGGATAGCATTGACGGCAAAATCGAAACAAGGTTTTGTTGATGGTTCAATCGTTTGTCCTGAAGATGAAGTTGATTATGCTAGATGAATTAAAGCAGATTCCCTAGTTAGGTCTTGGGTGCTTAATTCTTTAATTCCTGAAATTAAAGAGGATTTTGTGCACACCGAGAGCACTCTTGAACTATGGGAGGGTATCAAGAAAAGATACCAAGTTAAGAATGAGCAGTCTTCGTTTCAATTACAAACTGAAATCAGTTCAATGAAACAGAATGTTGGAGAACTAGAGGCATACTACTATAAGATGAACAGATTATGGGATGAGTTGCGTGCCCTTAATCCACTTCCAAGATGTGATTGTAGAATAAGGGTAAACAAATGTTGCAAGATTTCAGATCTTGTTGAAGAACAAGATGTCAAAAGAAGATTAGGGCAATTTTTGACAGGACTTCATTTTACTTTTGACTATGTGAGAAGTCAAATTCTGGTTTCTGAACTCCCACCAGATATTGATAGGGCTTATGCTTCACTTTTGTCTGTTCAAAAACAAAGACAAATTAGTAATGTCGGACAAGAAAATGTAGATCATTCAGCTATGTCTATAAAGTCAGGAGGAGGATATGGAAAAGGAAAGATGTGGAATGATAACAAGTCTAAGGGAGGAAATTCAAATTCGAAAGCCAATCTTTATTGTCTAAACTGCAAAGGTACTGGGCATCTCCAAGAAGGGTGCTTCAAACTTATTGGGTATCCGGATTGGTGGAAGGGTAATCGGGATTCAAAAGGGAAGAACTCTGTGAACGTGGCATTCACTCCTCTTGATATGGATTGTGAAGATCAAAAGAGGAATATTTCACAAAAAGGATACTCGGATGAAGCTATACAGATGTTGAGCATTATGTTGAATCAAATGAAACAGTCAAGCTCTTCTGAAGCATCTTCAAGCAAAAACTGCGCTGGTAAGTTCTGTTTTAACTTGTTTTCTAATATACATAATTGTTCAAAGTTTAACCAATTTTTTAAAAAGAATCAATTATGGATTATCGATACAGGTGCAAGCAATCATGTTTGTTTTCAAAAAGAAAAAATGTTTGATATTAAAACATTAAAGGATCCAATTTTTGTTTATCTTCCAAATAAGACTAGAGTATCTGTTAATTTCACTGGTAGGGTGAAATTAACATATAAAATTATCTTAGAACATGTTTTTTTTGTACCTGAATTCGAATACAATTTAATATCAATTTCAAAATTGTTAAAATCAAGTAAAATACAATGTATATTTGATTCTACTTGTTGCAAAATGCAGGACCTTGAAAATAGAAAAACTTATACAATTTAATATCAATTTCAAAATTGTTAAAATCAAGTAAAATACAATGTATATTTGATTCTACTTGTTGCAAAATGCAGGACCTTGAAAATAGAAAAACTTTAGGTGTTGGATACATTTCAAATTCTCTCTATGTTTTAGATTCTTGTAATATAGACAATATTAGTTTCAATAACATGAATAATACAATTTGTTCTACAAGTGTTAATTGGATATCGTTGCATTCTAAGTTTGGTCATCCATCAGATATTGTTTTAAAACATTTATTCCCGAATTATAATTCTAGTTTAAATCACTGTGAAATATGCAATAAATCCAAAATGCACAGATTACCTTTTCAAAACAGTTCAACAAGTACTAAAAGAATTTTTGAGTTAATTCATGTTGATGTTTGGGGTCCATATAGACAAGAATCATATATACATTGTCCTTTTATGTTAACTATTGTTGATGATTTTAGCAAATGTACTTGGACCTTTTTTTATTGAAAATAAGGAATTAGTTTATGAAAGATTAACTGAATTTTTTGAAATGGTTAAAACTCAATATGATACTAAGATCAAAACTATTAGAACTGATAATGGTACTGAATTTGTTAATCTGAGATGTTCAAATTTATTTAAATCATTAGGTATTTTTCATGAAAGATCATGTGTCTACACACCTCAACAAAATGGGGTAGTAGAAAGAAAACATAGACATTTGTTAGAAGTTGCAAGATCTCTTATGTTTCAATCTAATTTACCAATCAAGTTTTGGACTTTTTCTATTCTTATGGCAACACATTTGATTAATAGGTTGCCATCTCAAATGTTGAAATGGAAAATTCCATATCAAATTCTTAAAAACAAAAAACCAAGCTTAGAGGATATCAAAACTTTTGGATGTTTTTGTTACAGCTCAAATAACAATCCTCACAAATCCAAGTTTGATATTCGAGGAATAAAATCAATTTTTCTGGGATATCAAGTTGGACAAAAATCATTCAAGTTATTTGATATTGAAAAAAATAAAATATTTACATCCAGGGATGTAAAATTTTTTGAAAACATTTTTCCTTTTAATGAGAAAATTCATCCTAAGGAAGGAATAAATAACAGTAACAACACTAATCCTATTTCAGAATTTTGTGATGAATCTGAAACATGTTGTCCTAATCCTATTATTTCTGAAAATTGTGTTGAAACTGATATTTTGTCTAATAATTCTAGTTCATCAACTGAACTAGAATTAAATGATCAAGACATTGACATTAATCAAAATTTGTCTTCTGCAAATGATAATGACATTTTTCCAGAAACTGATCTTAGGAATGATGCATTAAGGAAAAGTGAAAGATTAAAACAAAAACCTATTTGGTCAAAAGATTATATAATGAGCATCAAGAAAAATAATTATGTTCCAAAAACTTTTCCATTTCAGTCATATGAGATTGATCCAAAACATGAGTCTTTTCTAATGAACATCACTAGAATTGATGAGCCAAATTCTTATAAGGAAGCTTGTATGAATGAAGGCTGGAATGAAGCCATGAAGCAAGAAATTAAAGCTTTAGAAGCAAATCAAACCTGGAATTTAGTTGATCTTCCTAAAGGTGAAAAAACTATAGGATGTAGGTGAATTTATAAGACTAAGATCAAGTCTGATGGTTCAATTGATAAACTAAAAACTAGGCTTGTAGCTAAAGGATATAACCAGAGGGAAGGTATTGATTATACCGACTGTTTTGCACCAGTTGCAAAGACGGTCACAATCAGGTTAGTATTAGCTTTGGCAGCGGCTAATTATTGGCATTTACATCAAGTAGATGTCAACAATGCATTTCTTCATGGTTTTATTAGTGAAAACATTTATATGACTCCACCAGAAGGATATAATCAGACTGAAAATAGAAAAGTTTGTAAACTTTTGAAAAGTTTGTATGGGCTTAAACAATCATCTAGACAATGGAATGAGGAGTTTACTAATAAATTAATTTTTTATGGCTTTAAACAATCTTCACATGATAATTGTCTATTTGTTCAAGATAAAGGAAATAGTATTACTGTTCTAGTTATATATGTGGATGATATGCTCATTACAGGGAATGATTTGCTTGAAATTTCAAATATTAAAAAATTTCTTGATAAAAATTTTTCTATAAAAGATTTGAAAGAAGCTAAATTTTTTCTTGGCTTAGAAATAGAAAAAAACAGGATGAAATTTATGTGAATCAACGCAAATATATCTCGGATATATTGCGTGAAACAGGGCTTATTTCTTCTAAACCAGAAAGTTCACCAATGATGAAAGGAATCAAGTTAGAAGAAAAGGGACATGATTTGTTAAAAGATCCTGAGAAATTCAGAAGGCTCATCGGTCGACTTATATACCTTAACTTTACTAGACCGGATATTGCCTTTAGTGTCCAACAGTTGAGTCAATACATGCATCAACCGAATGTATTACATTGGAATTCAGCATTAAGGGTTTTAAAATATCTTAAAGGTAATATTTCGTTAGGACTTTTTTATCCATACAAAACTAACAAAATCATTGAGTGTTTTTCAGATGCCGATTGGGCAAATTGCTCAGATAGTCGCAGGTCTTTGACAGGATTTTGCATAAAGCTGGGTTATTCAATCGTCTCATGGAAAACCAAAAAACAAACTACAGTTTCAAAGTCAAGTGCTGAAGCAGAGTATCGCAGCTTAGCTTCTTCGGTATGTGAGCTTGTTTGGATTTCATATATCCTAGCTGATTTGAAAGAAAGTATTCAATTGCCAATTACAATGTGGTGTGATAACCAAACAACAATTCACATTACCCAAAATCATGTTTTTCATGAAAGAACAAAACATTTAGAAATTGACTGTCACATTACAAGGGATAAATTCAAAGAGGGTTTTATTGTACCAAGACACATTTATTCTCAACATCAACTTGCTGATTTCTTTACAAAGGCCCTTGATCCTGGTCGATTTCAAATGTTGCTATCCAAGTTAAACCTCAAGGATGTTCACCTTGAACGGGGAGTGTTAAATTTATGATTTATGTTTGCATAGGTATGCCTATGTTATTGAGTATGTAACTTAATTATGTTTAACTATAATTTATATATTGATACACTGTTATGTTTGTTGCTATGTTATAAAGCAAGATATTATGTTTATATATTAGTTAAAACAATAGGGACCAATGTAATATTTTTGACATATATAAAAGGGAGGCAGCCCCTTAGGATCTGCTACTTTTGCTAATTCCTTTTTCATCCGAAACCTATTTTCTCTTTAGCTTGTTCTTCTTCTACTAAAATCTCTTCAAGATTTTACATTATTCAAATAAATTCGTTTAAAAGAATAATTGTGTCAAATTCAATTCTCACTAAAACATGTTAAATTAGAGTGATGTATTAAATTCGATTCTAAAACGCTGTAAGCTGAAGTGATAAATCATAATTATGGAGTCATGATAAATTAAAAAAAAATTAAAATAATAGTTAATATAGAAAACTTCAATACTTACTTTCTTTAAAAGATTTTGTAAAACATTATGCAACATTTATTTTTTATTTGTCACAAAAAGTTATAAAAATTATATATATAAAGTTTTTTTTATCATATTTTTATCATTTTATGGAGGCACTCGAGTTTAGATTTTTTTTTATGAAATCAGACCTAAAATCTTTGATATCTTAAATCAATAAATATAAAAAGTTTTTGAACTTAGTATAATTTTTAATATTTTAAGTGAATATGACACATTAGATAAAATCAAAATCATTTGTTCTTTCTATTATACAAGTACAAACTCTTATAATATGTTAAAAAAAAATAATAATATTTAATCATATACATACAAGATAAACCAAATGCTTAAAACTTCAAATTTCATGTTCACGCCCCTAAATGCTCTATGTCAAGGTTTTGAAATAGATTGAATTCAACTAATTAAAATTGAATTTATTTGTGAGATTTATCATCATAGATAATAATATTCCTAACAATTAGCTCACTAGTGACAAAAATAAAGGAAATCATTAATCTTAATTTAGTTTATATATATATATATATAGGAATTCATGTATAAAAAAAGATAAGAGTAGTTTATAAAAGGCTAAACTTTTAATTTGTTTGATCTACTCCCTATCAAAAAAATGAGAATTTGGAGCCTACTTGGATAACAATTGGTTCGACCAAATACAATGTTGAAAACCTCTTCATTTTTGTTAAATTCAGATTTGAGTAGTGTCCATTTGAAAATAATTTCTATAGCTCGATTTGAGTTTGTACAAATAAAACGTTAATATATTTATAAATATATATTTAATTAAGTTAAAAATTTATCTCATTTAATTTAATTTTCGAATAAGATAAAAATTTGTAAATGTTTCTACTCCAAACCCATATTCAAATCCACCAAATATTTTTAAATTAGCCTAATTTTTTTAGGAGTGACTAAATTACCTAGGTCAAAGATGATATTTATTAATAAGAAATTTAATGACCATTTTTTTTTACATTATCTCTAGTAGGACCAAACACAGTTAATGTCAAATGGACTAGTGCTTTTGGAATACCTTAGATAAATGTCTGGACACAGTACATATAGTATGATTTGTGGAAGGTCACAACTCAACTCAACACATTAACGATTATATTTATTTTTTATTTCTATCATTAAACTTAATTTTTATAACACTTGTCATTTTTTTAGTTCAACTAATATCTGAAAATTTAATTAAATTTCATTTTACTTATAAACACAAATTATAATTTACATTTTTACATACCCTTTAACTAACAAACGAAAAACTCACTTATATGAAAATTATTATATTTATTACCATACAAAATAAAACATACAATAAAAGTGTAAAATATTTTTATTCCAAATAATCACAATTCAAAATATCAACAATCTAAATAAAGAATATATATATATATATATATATATATATATATATATATATATATATATATATTTTTATTGAATGTTACTTGAGCATAGGGATGTAAATGAGCCGAGCCGAGCCGAACAGTATCAAGCTCGAGCTCGGCTCGTCTGTTATATATTCGGGCTCGAGCTCGGCTCTAGCTCGTTTCGAGCTTTTATAATCGAGCTCGAGCTCGGCTCCTATGAATTTAATTGAGCTCACGAGCCGCTCGTATTCGGCTCGTTTAAAGTTCGTTTAGAAAGCTCGTTTAGAGCTCGTTTAAAAAGCTCGTTTATGAGCTCGTTTAAAGCTCGTTTATAACTTAAACAATGAAATGAATGCAACATTAAAGTAAAAATTGTAAATATACTTTTCAACTGCTATGTGTAACAAATTAGTGGAAATAAACTATCAAAATGATAAAACACTAACTAATAACATAATTACAAAAAGCATTTTGCTTTAGTTTTAAAATACTTCTAAAAAGGCCATAACACACAAATATTATCAAAAATATTTTGCTATTATCAAAAGTATTTTGCAATCATCTAATAAGATAAAGCATCTTGCTTTAGTTGGAGTATACTTCAAAAAAGACCAAAACACTTGCATATTATCAAGAGCATTTTGCTCTCCTCCAGCAACATCTTACCATTATAGATTACTATCACAAAATCAACATACCTACATCATAAATAACACATCATCAGTATTCATTATTTTCATTTCATAATATGATTACAAAATAAATAAATATTTAACACTAGATAATAAAATAAAGGATTATGTTATAAAGCATTTTGCTTAGTTGTAGTATACTTTGAAAATCATAAACAGTGAACAAAAAAGTCAAGTTAAAATGAAAATCAACATAATGATGCAAGAAAACGCAATCTTTTTGCTAGTCAATATATTTTAACTATTGCATAAATAAAAGGATATCAAATATACACCATAGTAATTAGGCTTACAGATTCCATCACCTGAATCAAAAATATGTCAACTGGACAGTTATTAGGGCACAGTTAATTCTAGATCCCTTCAATACTAATAAATCGTTCTACAGTTTTAACCAAATGACCAATTTCAGGTAATGGAATCGATCAGGAGCAAATTCATTCACTCTACTTTCCCCTTGAAATAAAACCCTCCTCAAAAGACAACTTAGCACAACAACAGGATCCATTAATGAGCAATGAAAAATATGCAGCTAATGATATAATTTACATCTTAGTTCGTCCATCCGAACCAAAAACGAAAGAGATTTCTGCAGAAATCTTAGGCAGGTATCGGATCTACTAGACAGATCATTCATTCTACTTGCTCGATTCAGAACAGAAAAGATCATATATATATATGATATTCTTTTAAGAACATTTTTAAATCTCAGACAGGTATCGGATCAACTAGACAGATCATTCTACTTGATCGAATCTGAACAGCAAAAATCATATATTATAAATAAATTACCTCAAACCCTAATATCAGTATAGAATTCATGTAGATCTACAAAATTCATACAAAGCTGAAACATGGAATGATTGAAATCTTATATCAAAACATTAAAAACACGTCCGTGGAGAGAAAAGAAAAGCGAGAAAACCTGGACAGCAGAAAAAGCAAAGAGATCAATACACAGTGTAGATTCCTAGCAAAGTGTCTCGAAATCTTGTACGCAATCTAGTCAATCCCTTCTCTTTCTAGTCAACTAAGAGCATGATGAGAATGGTGGGAATAATAAACTCTTTTCTTTTTCCTTGTGAGCTGCAACCTTGAAAACCTAGACGGAAGAGAAGAGAGAGTTATGAGAGATAGAAGGATGAATGACCCTCTTTCAGTTCTTCTACATAGTTCTAGAGGTATCTTTTAAAAAATATATATTTATTAATTTAAATTTAATTAAAGATTATTATTATATTAATTATTTTAATATATATATATTACTTAATTTTTTTTTTATAATTTATATAATCGAACATGTTCGTGAGCCTATTAACGAACTTGTTCGCGAGCCTATAAGCGAGCCTATAAACGAACATGTTCGTGAGCTTACGAGCCGAATATCGAGAAGCTCAAGCTCGGCTCGTTTAAATTTTCGAGCTTTTAAACGAGCCTAAGCTCGGCTCGTTAAGATTAACGAACGAGCTCGAACAAGCTTTTTGCCGAGCCGAGATTCGAATAGCTCGCGAGCAGCTCAGTTCATTTACATCCCTACTTGAGCATCTTATGCCATCTTCTAAGTTGAACCTATAATATCAATACCTTGACTTATAGTAAACATAGTTTAGCTTTACAAAAGTAGAAACTTACAAAAAAACATATAAATTTTAAAAAATGTTAAATATTTTTACAACATTATAGTTAAAATAATAATTACTGTTTTCTAATTTTTTTTTGTGAATTCTAACCCTAATAATAACTGTTACAAATCATTAAACAATTTTATCATTAGTTAAACAAATCAACACATTTTTTAAATAGAATAAAATATTGATATTTGATCAAATTAAAGTTATTAGTCAACTATAAAGAGTCACGAAATGGTTCGGGTCAAATACGACACAACATAGTTAACCATGCACAATACGAGCACAATTATTCATTTATTTATTTTAGAATTTTTTATTAATGATTTTAACTTTATATATCATTAAACAATAAGTAATTAAGCAATTCCAGCTTATAACAACAATATGAAAAAAAAAAAATAAAAAAAAAATATAATGCTGATATTAAGGGTTCATCTTCAGAGGAAAGCTGGTTCTGATAGTGAATCTCATGAATAAGGGCAGATCTAATTTTATCTTGATATTTTAATTGTTTAATGGTATTCTACATGATGAACAAATGAAGGATAATAAAGAAGGCGATAAATAAGAAGATATGTGGTCGAGGGTTCACTTTCGATCTGAGCCAACTCTAAAGGATGAGAGTGACCAAAATTTAAACTCTAAATGTTGTATTTCTCTTCTCTTTTAAAGAAAAATGAGTTATAGTCAAAAGTAAAGATAGATCCGGAGAATTTATATTTTCAGGAAAAAAAAGAATTTGTTGCAAATATTATAGCATACCTTTCTCAACTATCCGGACTTAACGGTACTAAATGTCTCATTAAGCATTAAATCAAATCTTTTTATTAAGGCTAAGACAGGACACATACAACCATAGGTCTTCTCCATTACACATACAATATTAGGAATGACCTCTTACACCAATAGACCTTAATTATTTGGGTTAAACAATAGTTATAAATTCACTTTCAAATACTTCTCTCGCACAAGTATTCTGAGGCACGACAAGAACACAAGCATGTACCGTAATTTTAGTTGATTTTCAAAACATCAATATAGTTAAATCACGGTATAATTAAAAGATAACATTTGAAAGCACAATGAGACTATCATTTATTGTGAATTTATCCGCGTACTTATCTTTGATAATAAATGACGAGTCTAAGTCATATAGTGTAACACATTTTATTTATTGTTCAATATTTTATTAAGAATTTTAGTAAAATTATCTTTTAAGCACAATTTTTAAAATATTGGTCACAATAAGAATCATTGAAACAATTATGAAGCGTTGAAAAGTCTATCTCTCACCTTATAAATGCTAATAAAATGATAAAATATCAGTTATGTTAATAATTGTTTAAGGTTACGAAACATTTTATGAAAGTTAACATTAATAAATTTGGCCTGCTTTTATAAAAAGCTACTGTTAGCTACTTGTATAAGAATGACATGATTGTCATGTTTCAAGAAATGTTTTTTAACTCATTATTATTGATATGTATTTAAGTTCAATGACTGAGAGAAAAATGTTTATAAACATACTCTACAAAAATAAAGAGTAAATAAGGTTTTTAGAAAAACAAGTTTTAAAACCCTAAAGTTTGAACAAAATTAATTTTGATAAAATCATCCCTGAACATTTAAATGGGAAAAGAGAATTTAATCTTAATCCATATTCTATATAAAGAAGAAATTTTATATATAATACAACATTTGTATATAATCCCTCACTCAAAAAGCAGGTAAAAAAGCAAAATATAAAAAATATACTTCTCTCTCACTAAATCAACTAAATTAAGTTATTTAAAAAATATTATAAATAATAAAAAAATAAAAGTTTATAGCTCCATACATACCACAGTGTAGTGGACAGTCATAATCACCGTTGTGACGGTTAAAAAGTTACAACAACACTACCAAAAAAATAATTAATTATTAAAAACTAATAATTATGTTTTAGTATTATTTACAATCTTTTCAAGCACACTTATGCAAATGGCTCATTCTAAATTTGTATTAATTTTTACAAAACTTGTTTCCATATCATTTTATTCTAAATCCAGATATAATGCAATTATTATTTTTTCTTTCTGAAACTCTAACTAACTATAAATAACATAAATATGCAATAAAATTGGTAATATATTTTTTTTATTAATAACCCGTTGTTTTACAATATAAATTACAATACGATGAATATATTAAATAATAAAAATATATTTAACATAAACGGTAATATCTTATAAAATTACGTAATTCAATAATCTTTGCAGTATCTTATTAAGTTACATAATATAATTTTTACATAATATAATTTTCACAATAACTATATTCTTTATTTGTATTATTATTGGCAAATTTATCTACTAATTTATTTGCAATATTTGGTTTGAAATTTTATTTAGAATATTTAATATATTTTTGTATATTACAATATTATTATTTGCATTATAATTATTTAATTGATTTGCAACTCTTTTCATAATGTCATAGATAAATTATATATTATTGATAATACTGTAATATATTTAGTGCATAATTATATAACTATGTCAATTATTTTATTCATAACTTTACAATACTATTAACAATAACTTTGCAATACTATTAATAATAAATTCTGTAACTTTATTTACATTATTTAAAATACACGATTTGCATAATTCTATATAATATATTTTCAGATTTATAAAATTTTACAATTTTTCGCGGATTATTTTAAAAACTAATATTACTAATTCAATTAAATCAATTTTCAAATGATTCTTTATTTAATATATATATATATATATATATATATATATATATATAATAACAAAAAACAAGCATCAATTATAGGATTAATTCAGTGTAAACTAACATAATTCATTACAAATTTGTATTTAAATCCATCAATAGTAAAGTTCCAAAATATTAAAAAACATGCCAAAAAAATTAAAATAATTTTTTTTTTTCAAATTGTTCTAAAATGTTTCACTTCATTCATTGGTATATATATATTTTCACCTCAATCAATGAGTTTTCCAAAAAGTTGATCATTGTTATATCTTCATTTCTGCAAACCTGTACACATTTAACAAAATAACTAATTAGATTTACTAACTAATTTATTTATTAAACATATAAATGTAGAGTGACATCATTTGTAGCCCAAGACACATCACACCATATCATGTGCATACTCCAATAGCATTTGACAACATTAAACAACTCAAATATTGAACAATAAATATAAACTAAACCAACTTGAAAATATATATATTTGACAAACAAACATGTTCAAAATATTAAAGATTAAATGTGATATTACTAAATAACTATATTATTGTTGCTATCTACCTATTAATTATTCAAACCAATAATTCAACATACTTAACATTATGATTAACTAACCTTAATTCCCTTTTCTAGCTTAGCGACAATAAGAGATGAATACTCACCCTAAGGTCCTGGGTTCGAGCACGTTAGGCGACAAGTTCTGCGCTTATTTAAATGGTTTAATGTGTTTGTGGGCTTCATACTTAATCTGTTGTCCTATTTTTTTTATAACTAATCTTAATAGCATTTTATGAAAATATCATATCTTGCATTTGAATATGAAACATATAAACCAAATTAAATATTGAAATCCTAACCATCTTCATAAGCCGTCGTCCGAGATTGTAAAGTTTGAGCTCATTTGTTGTCCTAAGTTGTTCTATAATGCTAGGATATTGTCGATATTTTTATTTAAAGACTGTATTTTTATTTGAAGAATAATTTTATCCTGAAACAATTTAACTTGATCTCTAACACTTTAGTTCTCTCTTGTTGTTCTATATATTTACTTTATATTTATCAACTTCTTCTTTTTGAAGTGCATTCTCTTTCTCCTTCTTTGAAATTTTCATTTGTAAAGCACTTACATATTCTTTAAGGGTATTTACCTCCAAACATAGTTGTGTGTTGGATTGCCCATTTTCGAATTCTTATTTTCGTCCCATGTAGCATATTCTAAACACACGTCCACTTTTGGAATTCTCTACCGCCTCCATCCACAACCCCATTTCTGATTTTTGTTCATTGATATCCAAAGAATCATAAGTTTGATGTAGTTGAATATGTATTATACATAAAAAAACATAGTTAGTTGTGTAACACATACCCAACTTTCGCTGCCCTATTTCACTCCATGTACCATCCTTTTTTATGTGTCTTTAAAATTTTCAAGAAATGAAGGGTGTCTTCTAAGTTTCTTCTTCTATTGTAAAATATCAATTAAGGTGTTAGAAATGTTATAAATGGTGGTAGATGGTGGCGATGCGGTAAGTGACTGTCTACTGCCTCGGGTGCCTAGGCAGTTGAAATATTTTCACTATATAAGTATAAAAAATTTAAATATAAATATAATAAAGATATTCTATAATTACCATTTCATTAAAAGTCCAAATTAATATTCATAATCTATCTAACATAGTAACATTTAACAAAAACAAGACTATAAGCATAATTAATCTTCTAAATTATTTATATATGCACCATCAAATACATTCATAATTTTCTCAACATCGGACTCAAAATCAACATTTTTTTCATATTCCTCATATGATGTATCTAAATCCTTGTCAATTTCTCTAATGAAGATGCTCCTTTCACTCCTTAGTTTTAGTACTTTATCCGCCTCCGAGGTCAAAAAGGAGGTGGCAATATCTAGGCACCCCAAATCTCACAATATCTCTTCTCTTAGTATATTTCCTTATAATTGCCAAAATTCTATGATGTGCATATATAAATATTGTGAGGGCTTTTGTTTTCTCCACCACTCCACTAAACTTTGATAATTTTTCTATTGCTTCAAGCACGAGATTAATTGTATGAGTCGCAGAAAAAGTCAAAAAAATTTGAGGTTGTTTAACCTTCAACAACCCAGTTGCTGCCATATTATCTGTGACGTTGTTCGTCACTACTTAAAAACGTGTTGAGGTCTAATTTTATTGATGTAAGTCCCAGTGTGAGATTTCATAGATTCTTCAACATAACCCAAAAATGAAGTGCCTAATTTGCAATTGACACATAAATTCATAATACTTCTTCTCTTACGGTCCGTCCATGCATCGGTCATTATTGAACACCCATTTTTTAACCACTCTACTTCATTTATTTTTAGAGATAACTTAGTTTTCTCAACCTTTTGCTTTAAAAGTAGCTCTCTTAAAAATATTGAATTGGAGTTTTGTAGCATGTGCCAAATTATCCAACCGCTTCTAGAAATTGTCGAAAACTTGAATTATTAATTGCATGAAAATGAACTCCTACCTCATAAACCCATCTAGCAAAATATGTATGCACATCATTTGTAAATGTTAACTTAAGTGCATCATTTATACTATGTTGCCTTACTTTTTATCCTTAGTATTTTCAAGATAATCTTCTACTCTCTTTTTGTCTTCATCAGATGCTTTAGGACATACTTCAACTTGTCCAACAATACCAACAATATGATATTTCATTCTATGAGCATCTCCTTTAATAAGTTTCTTATATAATTTGCAAGTGATTCAATCCCATTTCTCATTGGAATATAACACCCCATAATCCCAAGCAATATCTTTAATTTTTCTCTTCAATTATACTTGAACCACTTCTAATTGTTTATATTTTTCCTCCATTCAAATAACCTAATATTAACCATTTAGATAAAGAGACTAAATATGTAAAATAATTCTACTTATCTCTAAAAATGTTATTAACGATATATAATTATTAAATAACATAATATAAATAAGCAAAAGCTGAAAAAACGTGTATATAAGAAAATTAATAAATAAATACCAATATTATTAGTTAGATGACCTTAAGAATAGATAGATGACCTGAAGAAGAGATAGATGACCAAGCAAGGTGAATAAGAAGCAACTAGAAGGAGAGACAACTAGATAAGAAACGAAAATGAAGTGAAAGGTAAAGAGTCATTTTAAATAAATAGTGAATAAGTGGAAGATAAATATCTTTTTATTAAATATATAAATATATTAATATTATAAATTAATTAATTAAAAATAATAAATAATTAAATAATTAAATGACCGCCTCATGTATAAGCAGGGCGGTGTAGTCGCCTACCGCCTAGATGACCACCTCGACCGCCATTTAAAACACTAGGTGTTAGTAATATTAATTTCAATCCATTAAATACAACTCAAGTAAATAAATTACTTACCAATCTCTTTAATGTTCTACCAATCGTGATTGAACCTCCTCAAATATGTGACACCACTATTTTATGTGTATTTCTTTTGATTTCATTGGTCTTTGGTGCCCTTTACAGAATACTTTGGGTCATCAAACTTTTTTCTCATTTGGGTCCAATCTTCTAGGGTAATGTGTGGGTTTTTTTCAAAGATGTTTTGGCCCTAATCACAAAATCTCTTATATTGACACTACACTTTTTTTTTAAAAAATATTCACATCTCCCTCATTAATGGGATCCTACTCAAATGTCTCATACAAACAACCATATAAATTTGCTAAAGACCTTCAATAATTAATTGATAATGAAAATTAAGTAGACTAAATTAATTATACCAAGAATTGTTCCCACCAATTTTTTTTAATGTCTTCGGGAACTTAATTCCAGTTCAAGTATGCCCCCTCTAGTAACTAGTGATTATCTGATGTATGTTTTTCAAAATATCTGGAAAGAAGCTACAACAACATATAAAGATTAAAAATGAAGTCATTTATATTTTTAAATTACAATATATACAAAACTTAAATGAATAAACTTACTTATCTCCAATAATTTCTATGTAGGTCTTTGTCGACTTATTAAGATTTTCTAAGTCTACATCCTCCTTTGTATTGTCTTCATCGTTTTCTTCCCTTTCATTTTTTGAGGGTGGCTGAGTTGAGTGTGTATTGTCGAGGATAAGGGAACAATTGTTGACCATTTATATTGTGTTAGGTTGAGTATCATAACCTTCAGAAGAGATAAGTTAGAAACTAGGTTGAATTGAAGTTGAAGGTTGTTTGGATTGACTATGCTTCTTATTTTGGTTGGATTTTTGGTTTGTGTTTGTGGTTTAGGAGAGGAAGTATGTTTTTTAGGAGAGGAAGTAATTTGTAGTGGTTGTGTGGAGGATGCATGTTTTTTAATATGACTGTTTTCTTGGAGTTGTTGATGGTGGTTGTTTTGTGGCTACTTGTTTTGAAGCTTGTAAGCACTAAAAATCTTTATCCCAATTTATAATAATAAAATAATTATTTAGAATTATTTTTAAATTAATAAGAACAAAATAATTAACCCCATAGCCAAAAACCTATTTAAAACAATTAATTATGATTACTTAATGTATTAATTAATCAATTAATTAAGAGTTAAGGCCAAAAAAGAAAAAGAAAATTATTTGGGATAAATGTTGTACCCATAATGTCTCAAAATAATTTTATAAAAATTAAAGGACAAAAATAAATAATTAAGAGTAAATTTTGTTTCCAATTCACCTAAAAAAATTATTTATTTAAATCCTAAAAATATAAAAAAAAAATTTGGTAAAATATTTGACATATTTATTATAATATTTTATGTATTTAAAAAGATCAAAATTAAAGCTAAAAGGTTGAAAGAAAAATCAATAATTCTTAAGGTATTAATAAAAAAAATACCAGTAATCGGGTGTAGCTGAAACTAGAAAAAGAAACTATAGCCGCAATCACGCGCGTTAGATCAACATCGGATTTCTATCCAACACTCTAGGCGCTTCCACCCAGCCCGCTGCAGCTGAAGACACACGCATCTGGGACGCGGGCGATCAACAAACGGTCGTTAGCTGAAACGTTAATGGACTACTCAAATGCTGATGAAATGTCAACGGAATGCCAGACGTGCATCCAAATGACGTCGTTTTGGCCCTATTCTTCGTCTTCATCGTGATCGTCGAGCAAATAAACATGAAGAACACAAATCGATCTTCGCCTTTTGGAACTCAGCCATTTGTTGATGGTTTTGATCCATTCGATAGCCAAGATGATCACCCTGAGATTGTGATCATTCTCCATACGCCCGTAGGCCTCGTCACGACCTACTCCGACGAGTTGACTGAAGAACAGCTAAAATACATTAAATGTATTTTGGCTGATTCAAGCCACTAGGCCTCGTGAACCAACTTAAGAGGAGTATACATACCCCATCAAGTGATTCCAAAGCTAACCAACCAACACATCCCTCTTAAATCGAAAAAATTCGAAATCCGCCATTAAAGAATGAAGCTTTCAAATATTTCGAAATTTCTATTTATGGCTTGGAAGCTCGGATCTGTGCATCCAGAAAGCTTCCATAAGGATCAAAGAGTGTTCTCTAATCGTTAGTAAGGTTTCAATCATCCTTAAACTCATATTTATAGTTTGAATTTGGAATTTTAATATTTCAAATTATAGAAGCTTGTGTGCTTGCGGCTTATATGATTTGATGATTGAATATTGATCCTAGGATCATTTTGAAACTATCTGGATAGGATAAAATCGATGATTCAATCTAATAAACAAAAACCTAAATTTGAATTTTCAAAATAAAAAAATGGGTTTGTGGTTCTTGGGTTAATTCGATTGAATCACATCCCAAAAAGCTTTTCAACGCGATTGTAATGATGTTAGGAAACTATTTGGATCATGTTTTGATCCATCCTGATTATGTTTGATCAAAATCAAAAATTTCAAAATAAAATGAAGTTTAATTTCTTGTATTGGTCAAAACGTACCGTCAGTGTTTTTGTTTTGGTATCAATCAAGTATATGTGATATAGGGAAGCTATTGCATAGATCATTTCACTTCAAAAAATCTTTAAAAAAACCCAATTTTTGATCTAAAACTGTTTTGAACAAATTGGCCAACATCCAGGTCGATCCATACCTTGAGATGATGATCAATCTGTTCCTAGGAGCTTTGTGAAGCTTCCCAAACTCTTGGATCAAAAATTCAGAGCAAAATAAATTAATTTTTAAAACTGTGTTCTTGGTGTTCTTGAGGACCGAGGCCCGTGAGCTGAGGACTGAGAGTTAGGACCGAGAGTCCTAACCAAGACCAATGACTGATAAGAATAGATAAGAACCGAGATCTAGGACTGGTGTTCTTGAGTTAATACCGAAATATAGGACCGATGTTCTTGAGGTAGGACCGAAAAATTCGACCGATGATTCTCACATAGGATCGAGAGGTCTGACCTAGGACCGATAGAATTCGAACCTAGGATCGATAGAATTCGGATTTAGGACCGAGAAGTCTGACTTGGGATCGAGACTCCCAGAACCCAGGACCGAGAGATCCAAATCTGGGACCGAGAATCCCAGACCATGGACCGAGGAACTTGGCTTTAAGCTAGTCCTAGACTGAGAGGTTTATACACCTCGACCGAGAAACCTAGCCCCAAGCTAGCCCAAGACCGATAGGTTTTTATACCTAGATCGGTAAGATTAGATAAGGACCGAGAGTCCTTAGCACCTTGACCGAGAGTCTTCGGTACTCAGAACGAGAGCTCCCGAGTCTAAGCCGAGGTCTATAGACCTTGATCGATAAAACTAGACCCAAGCCTTAGAACTTCGGTACTAAGGCCTATTTAGTTCCACTTTTCAAAATCTAAAATTATTTTTTTGTAAATTTGGACTTCATATCATTTTCTAAAAATATAAAAATTTAGAAAATGTATTTTAAATATTATTGAGATATTTCCACAAAATATTTAAACAAAGCCTTTTTTGGTGTTTATTTCTAAATCCTAATGCATTTAAAAATGACTGATATTCTTTAGGTATTTCCACCATAGTTATCATCCACAAGGTACCATCCTTTAAATATTGATGTTTCAATATTTAAATAACTCTAAAACCTAGAAGCATGACTAGGCTCGAAAGAATAATTGGTTAAAAACTAAAACGTGATACAACCGATTTTTAAAAGTCAACTTTATAAGTAGAAACAGTCTTCAGACGGGTACGGAGGATGAAGTACGAAATCCCTTTCCCGAGTATCACCAAACTTCAAACCAAAAATAAAACTCTAGTATAAAATACGTTTGTACACGTATACCTTTTTTTTATATTTTCTAAAATTAATTGGCGACTCTGTTTTCAAATAATTAATATTTTCTTAAATTAACTATGTTTAATTAATTTAAATCGGGTTTCAAATCAAATCGTTATTTGATTATAACATTTTCCCATATTATTAAAATTTGAATAAGATTAATTATTTTTACATAATTAATTTTAAAAGCTGCTAGGTACTATCAAAATCTTTAAAATAATGTTTTATTTTATAAAGATGCCCGACACGCAAACCAAGGTTAAAACTATCGAACCTAAGCAACCCTAGGGCCCCCCATATTGCCATGTGTCGTCTAAACATGTGCTAAGCTACAAAGGGTATTTCCTTAAGTGTTACAACTTTTTGGTGACTATGTCGGGGATTTAAAATGTTTGACTCAAAAACATAAACATGGCTTTTAAAACATTTGTATCACATTTTCACATATATTAGGCTTGTCTCATAATGAACAACACCTTAAAAGACGCATAGGTTTTATCCCTATTTTAAGTCATTATCCTTTATATGTAAAGGGTATATCACCCTCTTTTTGCAAAGAAGTACTCGACTAAGATTGGTACTTCTACACTTATGTTCAAAGTTTATCATTGTGGAATGACAACTTATTATAAACCGAGTGATGTTGTGAGAGGAAAAACTAAGAAACCGGGATCGACCCACCCTTTGGCGATGATTCGTCCAATAGGACGCAAGCATTGTGGAGGTTGGGGTAAATTTTAATTGAGTTGATAATCCCTAGTTTATGGCTGGGGTTTACCCCTTCCACTATCGGTGAATGAGACTCTCTTACAACATCTCAGAACATCCCTTATTATCCTCGTTTTATTAACCAGGCAATCCCAGTTATATTCACTCCCATTAACCCCCGTCCTCCTAGTTAAAAAGTTCAAGAAAAAATCTCTCTATGAGGACTCTAAAGAGGATAATGACCAAACTACACGAGTACAACATGAGGAAGTAATTAACCCCCTGAATTCACAGGAAAAACAAATTCTAACAGTTGACCAACCACTCTTAACGGAATATGAATACCAAATGGCTCAAGTTCAAGCCATGCATGTAGAAATGCAAGCCCAACTGAACAAGTTAGCTAAGGGAAAAAGCATTGAAGAACATCATGACTGGAAAGACGCTATGAAATTTGTCGAACGAGATGTTATTCTGGTAGGCGTCAAACTTCCAGCTCTTTCTAAGTACATAGAAAAAGCGATTTGTCTATCTTTTTCAAAATGTATGCTTCTGCAATGACCTCATTGCGACTCGGAGAACCAATTGTTTTCCACCTATTCCCCCAGTATCTTGATGATGATGCTCTGCGCTAGTATCACCAACAAAATATAGTATATCTACAAAGCACAAAAGAACTAGTTGCGGCGTTCATATACGCTTCTCAATGCATCTTAACCTCGAATGACCATAAAAGAGGTTGAAGAAAATCAAACATGGGGAAAATGAGAAATTCTCCGTGTTTATCAAATGATGGAAAGTTGTCACCGATGAATCGATTCCTTCCCGAGCGAATAACGTCAAATCGACATGATTTTGAAAAACGTTAACAGACGATATTCTGTTGGACTCACCGTCAAAACTTTCCTAATAATGAAGAAATTGCTGAAAATTAGCATTAACCTCGATGATGCTATCGAGAATGAAGGAAAAGAGGGAAAAGTTGTCAAAGCTACCCCGCCTTCAAGTCGTTTCCCAAGAAAAGGAAAATACGCAAGTGCACCAGGTAACCGTTGCTTGGGAGGAGCAATCGTCTTATAAGCATGAAAATTTGACTTACCCTAATTTTTAAATAATATTATTATTTTTAATAATATTTTGAATTTTTATATTCAAAATAACTTAAAGAAGGAATTAAATACTAATTAAGGGTTAATTATTGTGATAATTAAACCATAATTAATGAAATTATTCAAAGTTCTAAAAATAATTTGAGATAAAATATTATATTTATTTTACCCAAACTAGACCAAAGAAGAGGTTAAAAATATTTAAATGTGATTTAATAATGATTTATGTTTAATTATGACTTAAACCAATTAAATAAAATACCCCAAAATTCCCAAAAATTCCAAATAAACAAATTATGATCACAATTTTTATTATGATTCCAGAAATTTTTTGGTGAAGAAATGAATTTATAAGGAATTAAAACTGATTTTAATAAACCTTTTAAATAAAAATAAAATCTGATAATCCAGTGTAGCATAAATTATTTTTAATCTTTGCTGCAGGATTCTGGACCATCAGATGAGCGTTCAGACTTCATCCAACAATCTAGACGTTCCCATGAAGCCGGATGTAGCGGAGCCACGCGTGCGCGCCCACATCAGATTAACTAATGAGATTGTTAACTCCTTTAGTCTAATCGCTAATGGACCCAATAGAACCCAACATTTTGTCACTCGAAATGACGTCGTTTGACTCGTCTTCTCCGCTAGAATTGCGACCTCGCCGGACTCGCGATCGTTGCCGGCACAATTATTCCAAAAGCTATAGTTTCTTCCACAGACGATCAAATCCGTTGATTTTTTCAGCCACATGCTCCTCTCTTCGACGCCTACATTTCACCCTTATCCTCCAGCTTTATCCTACACTGGATAAGGCTTTCAACTACTGGATAGAACTTTGAAGATAAGCACGCTAGAGGTCAAATTCGTCTTGAATTGGCTTACATCAACCGGCCTATCTACATTATAAATATTCTTCATTGCTTTGTGAAGCAAATTATTGAAGAATAACAACGAATTACACATTGAATCAAGCCTTGAAGATTCTGACCAAGAGCAGTTTTGTCAAAACTTACTCCGATGATTCAAACTTCGATCTAGGCTTCTAGATAGACTCCCACACATCCCAGGAGTGTTTTCCAAGTGTTGGTATGAAACCAGAAGCCTATATTTCGTTTTGTAATTGAAAATTTGAATTTTTTCAAATTTTCCTACTTTGATCGGGTTTGATCTGTTCTATGCTTTGATTATGTGATTTCTTTGTTGAAAATCATTATAAATATAATGTATGAATTTTTTGTTGAAAGAGAATCGATAAAATCAACTTGAATCAAAATTTTTGAAAATTTAAGTTTGAAAATTGGATTTTTGAAATCTTTGTGTTCTTGGTTTTAATTTGGATTTTTTGATTTAGGTAGTTTATATACATGTTTGTTAACATGTTATAATGATTTCCAAGCAACTACAATCACGTTTTGATAATGTTTGGTCAAATTAAAATTTTGAAAAATAAAGCTTCAAAATTAAAAATTTGAAATTATGTATTCTTGCTTTTAATCCGAATTTGTTGATCAAATTAGTTGTTATACATGTTTATTAACATGTTAGGATGAATTCCAAGCAATTGTTTCATCACTTTTATCATGTTATGATCAAATCTTGTTTTTAGAAATTTGGGATTTTGATTCAATCTTCCAAAACTTTTTTAATGATGTTATGATGTTCTTGTTTTGGTTGTGTTCAACTATATTCATCATTTCAAAGCTAATGTAACAAAAATCAAGCCTTGAAACGGCCTAATTTAAGATATCCCAAAATGGTGTTTTAAAATTTATCCTTGTAAGGACTTTAAAATTGTCATTGATCATAATTTCATGATCCCAATAAAAAGTTATGGACTTCTGAAATTTTGACCAAAATGAGAACACACTATCCTAAGGTTTTAGCCTAAGACCGGTGATCATCGGTCATGTTCTTCAATAGAGATTGAGAAAACGAACCCCATAACCGAAAAAACGCACCTAGGACCAAGAATCCAAGGACTGAGTTTTCTGATCCAAGGACTAATTAATTTTAAACGGGTTTAAATCAAATAGTCATTTGATTATAACAAATCTCTAGATTATTAAAATTTGAATAAGATTAATTATTTTTATATAATAAATTTTAAAAGTTGTCAAGTACTATTAAATTTTTTAAAAATAATGTTATATTTTATAAAGATGTCTGGCACGCAAACCAAAGTTTAAACCATCGAACCTCGAGCCACCTCGGGGATCCCCGTATTGCCACGTGTCATCCAAACACGTGCTAAGCTACTAAGGGTATTTCTCGGGGTTACAAAGCTACCATTTTAGAACGTATAGATGATAAAACTTTCTTCTTTGAAACCACTTTATTCTTTGGTGTTCGTCTATTTGCAATTTCATACATAGCATCATTCAAAATCCATTAACAAACTTTGTGAGACACAAATAAATCTATTAACCAAATTATAACTCTATTAACCGAATCATACATTGTCAGATACTATATTTTCAAATTCACTTAGTCTTGTTTTTCTTTGAGATTGTCTACTCATATTGGTTGAAAGTTTATTTAACAAATATCAAATTTAAAAACAATTAGGAGCATAAATATAATGACTAAAAATAATGATCAAATACAACAATCTAAATTCTAAATATTTTCATTTGAAACTACATTTGAAACTATGTTATTCACATTTGAATCAGAAGAAGCTCTATTTTGCATATGAAACATTACAATACAGTTTAAACTATTTCAGGAAAAAAATATAGATCGACGACAATTTGTTTGCAGCATATAATTCATGTATCATTAACATCATATAAGGGAATCACTTTGTTACAATTCGACAATTTTTTTTAAAGTGAGATGCGAAGATAACATGTTGGTTTTCATTCCTCAAAAACTAAACCATTTTTCTGTTTGTCTATTTTATTTTTTTTTGTTTAGGACACTGGAACTTTTAGTTATGAATGATAATGAATTAAATTGAAAAAGATAATTAATTTATTATTCTTAAGCAATTGTCAGAAATCAGGGCACTAACTTCATCCCCCCAATCAATCTCAATAGATAGCAATTGATTCACAATTGTATTGAATTCATTCAAATGAGTAGTAACAGAAGTACCATCAACCATTCTTAAGTAAAAGAGTATTTTCATTAAGTGTACCTTGTTGTTAGCAGATGGTTTCTCATACATATCAGAAAGAGCTTTCATCATACCCATGGTGTTCTTCTCCTTTGCTACATTGTGAGCAACCGTCTTGGCTAGCGTCAATCGGACAACTCCCAAAACATGTATATCAAGGAGTTTCCATTCAGCTTCATCCATCTTCTCTAGTTTCTCACTCAAAGGAATATGAAGCTTTTTTCCATAGAGATAATCTTCAATCTGCATTCTCTAGAAGGCATAATCTGTCCCATCAAATCTTCCAATCTCATGTCCTATACTGTTCTCACTTGCCATCATTTCCAATGCTCAAATCTAGCCTAACTGCTCTGATACCAGTTGTTAGGATTTGTATCTCCCAAATCCGACCTGCTTGAAACAATCTGTAAAAAACACAAGAAAGAAGAACACAAGAACACACAGATTTATAGTGGTTCACTCAATTGAGCTACATTCATTTCAGCCACCACCAGATTCCACTATGAAGAAGAAGAAGGAATACAGAGTTTTTGCCTCACACTTTATCTCTCTAGAATTCTTTCTTCACAATGTAAACCCTTAATAATCACATATTTATAGGGTAAATATTCAGGTAATAAACCTAAATAACTTTGGTTAGGTCCATGCCCAAAACCAAAAAGAAAATCCAATAAACTCTAATTAACAATGTAGAGTTTATTATAAGTGTAGACTCCATAACTCAACAACATGTATTGTCAAATCTGAAACCGAGAGAATGATACCATGTTCATGCCAAAAAGGTAGAGAAGTAACTTGAGAATAAAAATAAGAAAGGGAAAAAGGATTTACAAAATAGTTTGTAGGAAAATGACCACGTTGAAATGAGTCAATTAAATTTAGGTGGTTTTATCAAATTAATTTTTTTTGCAAAATCATAATTATGCTTTTTAAGATTATGCACATTTAGATCGTGCACTTTGAAAGGCTCCTCGTGTATGAGCTCGAATTGCAGATCTATCACAGCAGCACAAGTATAACAACATTGAGATCCACTATAATAATGAGTTTTTTCATCACTTAAGGATGAATAGTGATTATATTAATAAAAAGTGTAAAAATGAACAATGAAACAACATGCCATGCAAGAAATATTAAAATCATATAAGCTTAAGTAAAGTGTTATAAGTTGTAGTTGTGCAGAAATTTCTGGAAAAAAAAATTTAAAAATCTTGTTACAAATATTAATAAACAATGCTCGATGAAGATCATCTATAACTAGAAATGATAAAAAAATAAAAATAAAATTATTAAGTAAACCAATTTAAAAAATATTCTGAATCATTTTCTCCACTGTGGCAACATGCCACGGTTGGTTCCTGTCAAAGACCTCCACCAATTGCGGCTTCGTTAGATTTAGCATTTATACACTGCGTTGAATGTTTGCATAATAAACTAGTACAATAATTTTGCGTAATGCAGCCACGTTATATTCAGCATTTATACACTGCATTTGAGCGTTTGCATAATAAACTAGTACAATAATTTTGCGTAATAAACTCACGTAAAAATTATAATCAAACATATTTTGCGTTTAAGTTTATAATCTCATCGTTTTTCTCTATCATCACTTTTAAATATTTTCTTATTCATTATCTCTTATCTATTTTATTATTTTCTAATCATTTTATTCCTTCTCTAATTTATTAATCATTTTTAAATCATTTGATTCATTCTCTCTAATCTATTCCATATATTTTTAATATTTTTATATATACACTGCGTTTGAGCGTTTGCATAATAAACTAGTACAATAATTTTGCGTAATAAGCTCACGTAAAATTAATATTATAAAATATAAATTTAAATATATTTTTATATATTATTTATAATATATTTATCTTAATATATAAAATAATTAAGCAAAATATGAAATATAAATAAACTCTGATTTTTTAAATATTATTAAATATTTTTTATATCGTATTAATATTAAATATATTTAAAATTATATATCTATAAAATTAATATACTTATATCATTTATCTTAAAATATATTATTTTTTAATTTAAGTCATTCATTAATATTTAAAATTATATATTAACAAAAAATATTATAAAAATTAATATAGTAATATAATTTATTTTTAATTATACTATTTTTTAAATTTAAATTATTTATTAATATTTAAAATCGAATTAATAAATATATATATATATATATATAACATTACATATATTGATTTAATAATATTTAAAATCAAATTAATAAATATATATATAACATTATATATATATATATATATAATATTAATTATTAAATAATATTATAAATAAATAAAAATGGACATATAAGCTAAATAAAATACATAATTAAACTTAATAATTCATCAAATTGAGATCATATCAAAAATATCTGTGAATAAGCTAACATAACCTGCTTTCAGGCTTGGGTATAGAGAGTTGGACATGGACTAGACCTTAATGCATTAATTTTGATAATTGTGCCTTCTTTCTGTTCTGAATATCTGGAAGAGAGATTTTTTGAATAGAAAAAATTAAACAAGTACTAATTTATCACCTATCGCTTTTTGCCAACTCCGCCAACCCCAGACAGGGATAGACCTGAACACTCAACTAGCTATGTATCATTGAGATATAGAATGATTGTATGATCAATTGTTCTTAGTCTCGAGAAACAAAAACTGTTACAATCAGTTAAGCACAAGTTTATACAAATATTTCAGACAATCAATAGTGTTCAAGAGAAATATTTCAGACAATCAATAGTGTTCAAGAGAAATAATAATTAGAAAAGAAGTCTAATATAATTTTCTAGACATAATAACGCATAATACATCAATTTAATTTGAAAATATGCGTCATGTATTCACTATAAGATTTCTCTCTTATAATAAATTTTATTTTTTTATAATTAATTTTTTAATATATTTTCTATCTCATTATATATATATATATATAATATTATCATCAACTTTATATATAAATAAAAGTTATATATATATATATAAATCGTGTAAGAGCATATTCAACCCACAAAATGCAGTAAACATCACATCAAACATTAATTCATCTTCAACCCAAAAATTCATTCTGAAATCTAAAAGAATATTTTTAGAATATTATTTTCTTAAACTATTTTTTTTAACTTTATTAATATTATCTATATATTTATTAACTTTACATATTTAATCTTAATCTTTTCTCTTTTATTTAATAAAATTAAAATAAAATTAATTATATATTAATAATTAATAAACAACAAAATAATTTAATAATATATTTAAATAAAACAAACATTATTAATAAAATAATTGTTTTTTTTTATGTTTATGTGTACAGTTTATAATTAGAAATTTATAATTTATAAAATTTAAGTTATAAAATTTAAGTTAAAAATATAAAATAAATTAGATTAAATTTTAAGTTTAATAAATTTAATAATTTAATTATATATTTAAAAAAACAATTTAATTTTTTAACTTAAAAGTAAAAAATATATAAGTTGAAAGATTAATTTACGTTTAAGAAATTGAAAGTTATTAAAATAAATATATATATATATATATATATATATATATATATATAAATATATATATATATATATATTATATATATAACACACCTGAGAGCCATTTTTTATAAATGGCCAAAATGAAATATCTACTGTGGAAAATCATATATATATAATAATAATAAATAATATATATATATATATATATATATATTATTAATCACTAAACCTATGAGAAAATTACCGATATTATATGTATATCGAAAATACCGTACTCTAATATATTAAAAATATTAAATTTTTCGGTATACCAAAAGAAAGATAAGATATAGTACCGATACCGAAATTCAAAGTATGATAAATATATCAAATTCGAAAATAATATCGAAATAATATTTATAAAAAATATATATATATATATATATAATTCTTATAAGGAAATAAATATATTTGATATTAATTAATTGAATTATAAAAATATTATTTTTTAAAATTAAATCAAAATATAATATAATTATATTATTTAATATATGCAATATGTTGATATTTTTTTTATAAAATAATTTTATTTTACTAGAATGTGTTTGATTTATTTTCTTTTGAATATAGACTTAATAAATAGAGTCTAATATGTTATTAAATTCATCTCAAATAAAATATATTATCTGACCTCCACTTTTTTCTAATTTCAATATATATTTATGTTAATTCTTGTTAATTTTAAGTTTTGTAACTAAATTTAATTACTAATATTATAATAAATATCTTTATTATTTTTATTTTTATGTAATATTTTTGTAGTAATCATATTAAATTGATTTTTTTTATTTAAGTTATTATATTTTTAAGTATTAAAGATATAATGACTAACGAAGTTAAGGTATACCGAAATTAAGATATACCAAAATCAAGATAATGTAAATGTATGAATTGTTTTATACCGAAATTTTTGGTAAGGTTTAAGGTATAAATAAATAATTAAAGTATACCGTATCTATCCACCCTAACAAAAACCACTTAACTTATAAATTATAAACTCACTAATAATAACCTTTTTTTTTTATTTTATTTTCATCATAAATATATGAATATATATATATATATATATATATATATATATATATTATATATAATTTTTTATCTCTCATAATTATATTTTTTTATTTTCTTTCTCATCAAATATATATTTTGAAAAGTAATGAAAAGTATTGAAAAATATAAAGATGTGGAATGAATAATCATGTCAATCGAATTTTCTAACACTTTTCTTATCAATATTTTCTTATACAGAGCATTTCTAAGTATTATATATATTCTTTTTCTTAATTAATTTTATATAAATATATTTTATCTCATATCATTAATATTTATAAATTTTAATATTATATATTAGATCTGTTATATATTTTGGTCACTTTTATTAATATTTGGACAATAATTGATTTGTTTTACATAGAATAGTTAATATTGTTGACTATTTTCTTCAAATTTCTCAAATTCTTTTTTTAATTTCTCAAATCCTTAAACCCAAAAATGTGTTAGAATGTAAAAGAAATCTTATTAAATGATATATATTGAGTTACATAGGTACTATTGTATAGACATTATATTAAACTTATAAGAAACTAATATAATATAATAATATAATATTGTTTTATCACAATTTATCATATTATGATACTATCTTACAGATATATTATATTTATATTATAACATCCCTCCTCAAACTCAAGATAGAAAGGAATTGAATAAATTGAGGTTGAAGACGAGATATTTAAATATTGATGATGTATTCTTCAAGTTTCAGAAACTCGTGAGCTTCAACCAGTTACATATGGCAGTGTATTGACTGATAAACCAACAAAGAGATAAAATTTCATGTCATTGAATGCTATGGTGAAACAACAATCGAATGACTTCCGAACTTACTCGTGAGTCTCAAGATCTATCCAAGAACAGGATAACAATGTGTTGCATAAAAAATTTCAGCGAAAAAAGTAGAATCATATGGGAATAGAATGTTGGGGTAAAACAACACCTGAAAAGAAATTCATCATAATGAAAGAATGGTAGTATGTTGACTAAATAAACAATAAAGAAACACATATGATTATATTAAGACCAATAAAAATAATGAGAATTAATTAATAGAATAAAACAACAACTGAAAACAAAACTCAGATAATATGATTGTCAAATAAAATAAGAATATCAATAGAATTATTTGAAAAAAAAATTATTAAAAAATATAATAATAATTAATAGAGTTTTAAGCCCTAAAAAATGATTAAAGTGATCATTGATGGAGGCAACGAAATATTAAATTTTGTAACTTAAGAACAAAACTTTGGTTTTGATACTATGTTAGAGTATAAAATAAATTGTATTAAATGATATATATTGACTTAGATAAACATTATATCAACGTATAAGAAACTAATATAATATAATAATATAATATAATATAATAGTGATATTATTGTAATAGTAATATATTTATTATCTTTATATTATAAAAAAAATGTTCACTATTACCCTGGTATAAATAGTATAAATAGGAAGGTGAACCAACCACATAGCATCAATGACTAAACCTAGACAAAGATGACTTCTAAACAATTCATTAGTATTATTAGTCTCTCTCTTTTCTTTCAAGGTCAACTGTTTAGGGTTTGCTGGAGGATGGGCGCCCATCAGTGACCTTAAGAACCCTGAAATTGTGATGTTTGGAAAGTTCGCGATATCAGAATACAACACTAAAGCCAACACAACCCTTGAATTTAATAGCCTGGTAGAGGGAGAATTTCAAGTTATATCCGGTGTCAGATACAGTCTCGTGATCGATGTCAAGGATGGAGGCGTCGTTGGGAAGTACCAGGCCATTGTTTGGGACGAACCATGGGAGAAATTGCCAGAACTCACTTCCTTTACAAAATTGTAATTAGTCTAGTTAATTTCACTAGCATTTAGCCCGTACATTTGCACGATTAATAATATAAAAAACCGTGAAAAAAAATTACGAATAATATTTTTAATTTTATTTTTAACCGTTTTAAGTTTATGGGTAGGTCAACCTACAATCCGACCCAATTATCCATTTACTCAACATCATTATATATATAGATTAGTTAGTTAAAAAGTTGAACTTATATTAATATTAAAACGTCCCGCGTTTATCAAATTTGGTGTTGAATTTAAAATATAAAGTCTTTGTAGCCTAGTTGGTTAAAGAGTTGTACTTGTTTTGTTAGGTTGCAAGTTCGAAACATACCTCTAGCATTTTTAATTTTATTTTTAATCGTTTTAAATTTAAATGCGGGTCAACCCACAATCCGACCCAAGTATCCAAATTAACCACAGCTCTCGACCCGGCAATCCGGACACTTTAAAAATTAAGCATCATTATATATATATAGATACCACCAATCAAGTTCAATAATAAAACATAAAAATAAAAATTTTAATAAATCGTCCCATCTTTCTTAATAATACAAATATTCAATGAGAAAACTATATATAAAAAAAATATAACAAGAATGAAATAAATTATGTGAATTTCATATATTTCATAAATTAAATTTTATAATTAAGTAAAAATATATAAATATTTATAACTTAAAGATAATCTTTTAATTATTTTTTAACTTCAATTCATATTGATCTTATTTAGAATATTCTATAAAAAGAAACATACATAGTTGAAATTAGTTATATATATTAAATTTTTAACCTTCAAATGTTTTGAATTAAATAGAGGTTAGGACTTAAAATTCGGGTTTATCTGTCTTATTTACTTAATGAATTTTTGTAAATATCTTAATTAAGATTCATGTTAATTAATGATCTTAACCAAAAAATACTAAAACTCCTTGTATTTGTTTGATGTGCTTTTTTTATGATAATTTGTATATAAACATTGTTTCTATATTATTATTGTAAAGATTGTATAATTTAAAAAAAAAATGATAAATATATTACCTAAGAAAGTAATAATTCTTTAACAAATAATAATGAGTCATTTTATATATAATATCAAACAAAATATCAAACAAAATATTTATCATTAATTAGCATCTAATTAATTATTATCTTTTAATATAGTTGAAAGTGAAAAGTGATAAAAATAATAAGTTAGTGAAAAATAAAATAAAAAATCAGCATTTTTTCTTAATTAACTTAATTTTAATTTTTATGACGGTAAAATATAAGATTTGCAGACAATAAAAAATTCACAATATTATAACATTATGGTATGAGAACATTATGGTATGAGAGAATACAACATTAAAATATGAAATTTTATGTGTAGTAATGATTACTAACACAATCTCATAGCATACGATAATACAAATATTCAAACTTACTGCGTATTTAAATTGATAATATATAACTCCACTTTTTATTCTCACTTTGGCAAATCAATCATCTCATTTAACATTTAATCACTAATCCAACATTGATATACAAAGTTCTCTGTGGAGTAATAATTACCAACTCAACTTTACCTCGTATTCAGACTTAATATCAAGGGCGGAGCCATAATTTAAAATCTACCTAGTTAAAATTGATAGTAGGAATATAGTTGTTGTTACTCCATTTTATTGTAAGTTCATCTAATTTTATAATCTAATTTTATAGTAATGATTAATATGATATCTTCATATAAAAATACGTAATTTAAGATTTCGTTCAAGGTAGTTTATCAAACTCAACTAAAACTAATTGAGATTTAGAAGAAAATTCTAAAATCTCATCCGAAATGATTTGTAATTGTTTCAATCGACTAAGATAATGAAAAATTATCAATTATTGATTTAAAGAAATATAAAATATTATCTTTTTTCTTTCTCTCACAATTTTTCATTAAAAAAAAGTTTTTAGTATTTTAAAATTTACAATAAATAAATATATATATATATATATATATATATATATATATATATATATTAAAATTATTATTAGAAAATTAAGTGTATAAAAATAATTCACACAAACAAAAATATATATACCACTAAAGATACTAATAAAATGAAAGATAAACAACAACTCTAAAAATTATAGAAACCCGATGAGAGAATGAATTTAATCTAAAATGACACAGTATGATAATGAATTTCATTTTAGATTCGACAGAGTGAAATCTTCTATTTTAGCCTTAAATTTTATTGAAATATAGTAGGAGAATGTATTTTTATTTTTCAAATTAGTGCAGGGTTAGAGTATTAATATTTTTTAATTATGAATAAATTAATATTTTTTTAATTATGAATAAATTATATAGTTTTTAGTGGGCCAATGATTCATAGAATTAGCTTTGTTAAAATTACCAATAGAAGTCAAATTACCCTATATAAAAGTAAGTCTTTACTCTCTCTATATAGAAAATTTGTTCTTCAAAATTACATGGAATTCATTAGTTTTCTCTATATGAAAAAAAATTCTTAAAATGACATCTAGGCTATAGCCCGGAATGATTACACGTGGCTCCGTCCTTGCTTAGAATGTATTCAAATTGTCAATATACCACCTAAATTTTTTATATTCATGATACATATCATTATCAACTAAATTCACCTCAAACAAAAAGAGATTATTATTTTGTGAAATTTATGGTATCACTTACGAGACATATATTTAAGTAAATAGATAAATTTCTTTAATTTGCAAACCATATTCATTTGGTCTTAAAATTTTCTTATTTCACCATATTGTTTCTTCTATGTATTCATTACTATTCGGCTCTGCAAAATTTATGAAGGTATGAGCTGGTCTCTGAAAAAGATTTTTAAATTAAGAAGCGATATTGCAGATCTTTATGACATCTGGCTAGGGGACGGGAAAGTCACTCTATTCTAGCACGACCCCTGGTTCAAAAACTAGCCTATCATCCACAAGGAGGAGTTTCAAAATACTCGTATCAGAAGGGAAAATGCAGAAGCGAAAATCAAAGACATTAAAGACGGGAATTGGGACTCACTCCTGAGAAGAACTCCAGAAGGACAGAGGATACTTGATCATATAAGTAACATACAACTACACGAAAGACCAAATATTCATGAATGGAAAGCTGGGGACAATGAGAAGCTGGTATCGAAGAAAATATGGGAGGTAACCCGGGAAAAAGCGCAAAAAATAGAATGGGCTTCTCTTGTATGGTCAACGAAGATTATCCCTCGACACCAATTTATCCTATGGATCGCCTTCTGGGAAAGACTCAGCACTCGTGATCGTATCAGCAAGTATATGAGCATCACGAACGCGAGCTGTCTTCTATGTAGAGGAAATCAAGAAACCATAGATCACCTATTCGTGAGATGATGTATTGCTTCGGAGCTTTGGGACAAATTCTATAAAAGCCTAGAGCTGATCAGTTTCCCGAGCGAATGGAATGAAATCAAAGAAGCGGCACTACTCAAATCCAAAGGAAATAGGTTTGCAACAAGTGTGTTCAAGTGTGGCTTTGGAGCAGTGGTGTATAACATTTGGCAAGAACGGGATGCAAGGGTATATGGCAGAACCCGCAAGAGCGTTGAAAAGTTATGGAAAGATATTGTATCATATTACAGCGCCCTCGCGGGACTATGGAGAAAAATTTCAATCACGGAGCAGAAATGGAATATCTGCAGGAATTGGAATTTACCGTTTTTTAAACTCACTAGAATTGAAAGCATTGTAATCAAATAATTCATTTACGTTTTTAACTTTTTAGCTTTTATTCAGAATGATACGACTTCAAAATCATTCTAGGCCTGTCTAGAATGATCTCTTAAACTCGTGGTTTTTTTCCCGTTTTTGGGAATTTTTAATGAAATGACGCTAAGTCGTTTTTTCCAAAAAAATGTATGCATTACTAAACTCTGTCTTGGCATCCATTTTGATAAAACTGCGTGTATCAAAATATGCAACGAATGTCATAAATTGTCCTCAAAAAATTATTTGATTAAACTGAATTGTTGCAAAGACATAATTTTGAGGTTGTTGAGTTTGTACATCATTCATGTCTCTCATAAATACATTTTGATCGACGAGTATGAAAATTTTGGGACGCTCTTTAAAAGTTGGTTTTGAAAATGTAAGTGAGGGGAATTAATTTTAAGTTTATTGAAAATTTTAAGTTGAAAACTGAGGTTTTATAGACGACTCCATATCTTACTTTCTTGTAGAATCTGTTAGAGATTGAATTTTTTTTAATGAGAAGTCGACATAGAACTTCTTTGAAATTTTCAATATTAATTAACCTCACAACTAGAGAGTCGCCACCTAATTCTAAAAATTGGAAATTAAGAGAGTGAGTTATACTAGTTAACCTCCATGTGAGAAAGGGTTTTTTAGATGTTATGTTTCACAACGCCCCTAAGGTTTATACTAGTTAATTTTGTTCTTTTTCAAATTTCTTACGTTTTATGATTTAAAATTTTCCATCTTTTTAAAATTCTAAGGGTTTGCACGAGATGAAAAATACAAGGAATGAATTTTACAAAGACAAAAGTTTAAAATCCTAGACAAATAATCCACAAAAAAAAATTATCCTAAAGAATCAAAACTCATTATTAATAATCAACATTTAATTGGCTTAGGTCTAGATTGATTCTTAAGAACTTTATTGAAGTGAATTAGAAAATATTATAGAGGCTCTATTAATTTATTTATTTATTTATTTTTATAAAAAAAATGAGTTCAAGAGAACTCATAAAAGAAAAAGCATAAGTCTAAGTTAGGACTAGGTTCGATTTTTAGTTAAGAGCTTGATTTTAAATTTTTTCTAACCTAGAATCAAGTAAGCCACAAACTTAACTAAGAAAATAAAAAAATGTCAACAAAAAAATAAAATAATGAAAAATGAGTCGCGGCTAAGCCTCCACGGTCAAAAATCAGACATAGCTCGATCTCGGTCTTAGTCCTCGGTCTCGGTCCTTAGTCCTCGGTTATCAGCCCTCGGTCTCGGTCCCAGGTCATCGGTCCTCGATCCTAGGTCAGCATCAAGTGCAAGTTGTGGGTCCTAAGCGTCGCTAAAGCAAACTGTTTATTATTCTTCCAGTTTTTTAACTAGATCCTAACTAACTAAAGATTTGGTGATCCAAATGTATCCCAATTTACACAAAACATCCCGAATATCTATTAACATATATATAAATAATAATATGAACAGAAAATCTTAAGATCTAATCATTCTTAGAAAATAAAAAATCAAACTGTACAAATGAGATAGATTGTATTTTGTTTGATTTTAGGGTTATTTTTTCGGTCAAGTGACCTTTTTATTTTTTATTAAGAATTCCACTCAAGCTACACCTAATCATATTACAAATAATGCAAAACAGTCCAGGCCAATTTTATTTTTAATTCATCACATTATACATGATGAAGAATGTTTTTAATTTAGTTTAAAAAAATGGGACAACGAATTAAGCATTTAGCCCGCAAACACACTTAACCATTTAATCAGGCGCATAATTTGCCGTCTAACGGGGTCAAAACTAGGACCTTAGGGTGAGAATATCCACATCTTGTTGTCGTTAGGCTAAAAGAGGGGATTTCAATTTTTTTAGTTTACTTGTAAACCATGTAATAGTTTTAGGTTTTATTTTAAAATTTGGCCTTGATGGAAACATTTTAAACATAAAATGGTTACATTAAGCTCGAATGAAATTTATTTTAGGGCTTTTAAATATATATTGGACGAGAGCCTTTCAAATGGCCAATTCTTGGGCCGAGTTTTGGTTTTAAAGAAATTTTAGGTCAAGGACCTTTATTTACATTAAATTTTCTGGGTTTTTGTTTATTTAGATTACGAATTAATAAGCAAAACAAAAAGTCCTAAACACCTATCAAAAGAACAAGCATAAAGGAAACAATGCATGTAATTAAATAAAAAAAGCAAGCAAAATTAAAATACAAATTAAAAAAAGAGCTTACAAAGGGTTGCTCTTTTGATGTGAGATTTTAATAGAAATCACATGAGAAAAACTTATGACACAACCTATAATAGTTGGTGTTTGCTTAGGATTTTGGTCCTTAACGGTATGAGGAAAGGATCCTCATGACCATGTCAAAAAAATTTTAATTTAATTAAAATCTCGAGAGTCATGAGGAATCATTCCTAGTCTTATGGCCAAGAGAGACTTTTCAAAATCTTTCTACCGTATTCTTGAATTCAACGTTTAGCCTGCAATATAAAATCAAAACTAAAAAAACCAATAAAATTAAATCACTAATTACAAGAAAACGATTTTGTATTTTTTAATTAATCAAATTAAATCACTTAATCTAATTAAATAAAAACAAACAACTAAACAAATTATTTAAAATAACTAATCTAAGCTAATTCTTTACAGAAAACGATTTTGTATATTTTTAATTAATCAAATTAAATCACTTAATCTAATTAAATAAAAACAAACAATAATTATTTAAAATAATTAATCTAGGCTAATTTAAAACAAATAATTTAATTATTAAAATAACAAAATTATACATAATGATTTTTTTTACATCTTTAAAAATATGTTAATATATATATATATATATATATATATATATATATATATATATATATTGTATTTTTTAATTATAAATACCCAAGGTAATTAATTAAATAAAACCTTGAATATTCTAAGTATAATAATTTTCCTAAGTGTTATAACTTAGACAAGTTACTAGTTTAACTTATTAAGAATTCAAAATTAATTATTTCAATAACTCAATTATTCTCAAAATAAGAATGAGTCCGTGAATGAATTTGAAAAATTTGTATAGGCTTGGATTTTTATTAAAAGTATAAACTATAAAATTTGGGGTAAAAAATGAGTGTCTATATAATGCCTCTTTTGGACAAAATTTGTAGAAAATACTCGGTTTTGAAAAACGCATGTCCAAACTTAAACATAGGCACTGCATTTTGAAAATACCCAATTTATAGTTTATTTTGAATTACTTGAACGGAAAGAGAACAAACCTGACGATTATCTCGGGAGACCCTTGTAACTACTCTTCATTCTTCAAAGTCGGTTTATCATCCACTTGTTGACAATTTGCCTTTGTTTAGAATATACATCGTCCTAGTTTATCGATCGTATAGATTGATCTTGGCTATTTCGACTATATTTCTACACACCTCGCCTAGTCTTTGGATTGTACGTGAGTACACATCTTGACATAGTTTGCTGATTGTGTTCATATTGGTTTGGAATATACATTGTTCCAATCTATCAATCGCCTAGATCGACACATGATTGGTTCGACTATATTGCTACACACCTCGTCTAGCTTTTAGATTGTACGTGAGTACACATCTTGACTTAGTTGGCTGATTGTGTTCTTATTACTCTTCTCATTGAGCAATAAACTTTAATAATCATTTTAATCGCAACTCTACTTAGTAATTATGTTTGTATCGCTTCTCTTATGGAGCAAGAAATATTATTGATTATTCTAATCACAAATCTACTTAGTGATTGTTATCGATTTAAGTATCGCTCATCAGTTTAGCGAAATACTTGAATATAAATGTAAGAACACCGCTCTTCTTTTAGCGAAATGTTCAATTTAAGTATCGTTCCTCAATTTAGCAAAATACTTGATTATGATTTTTAAGAACATCGCTCTTCTATTTAGAAAATGTTTAATTAAGTATTGCTCCTCATTTTGAGAAATACTTAAATATAATTTTTAAGAACACCGCTCTCTTGTTTAGCAAAATGTTCAATTTAAGTATCGCTCCTCAGTTTAGCGAAGTACTTGAATATAATTTTTAAGAACATCGCTCTTCTATTTAGTGAAATGTTCAATTTAAGTATCACTCCTCAGTTTAGCGAAATACTTGAATATAATTTTGAAGAACATCGCTCTTCTGTTTAGCGAGAAAAATATTTATTCTAATCACAACTCCAATTAGTGGTTATGTTTATGTCGCATCTCTCATTGAGCGATAAATTATTTAATCACAAAGCCGAAAGATATAGACTAAATTTTTCGGTATTTCCCCTTCAAAGAAACCCAACACTTAGAATTTTTCCCTTTTTTTTTGTAAGGGTTAGCCTAAAGATATAGACTAAATCTTTAGGTATTTCCCTTTCAAAAAAATCCCTTTGTAGAGCCTTTCGATATCTATTTTAATTGACGACAGGTTTCTTTCTTTCGGTACTTATACCGAAAGATTTATATATCTGTCGTAAAGATCTTTCGGTAAAACCATTTTTTACAGATTTAAATTAGAAAATCCTTATAATGGTACTATTTCAAAAACAAATTTGCTTTTGACGAAGAAATGGTCAATACAATGTGAATTTAGTTAGACTAAATTCACATTATTTTAATTATCTTAATTGTTAACTTTTTTGAAAAATGACAAAAATTGATTTGAATTTGTACCTGTATTAAAAAAATCTTGTTCTATTTTCTCGACTTTGTTTGGATTCCTTTATTTTTTTTGAATGACTCAAATTATTTAAGTAACGGTTAGTTTTTAATCATACGTAAAACCAATAATAGAGTTAATTGTGAAAATACTATTTTTCTCTGGATAATCAAGTTTCCACTAAAATAGGATTCTACAAAATTTTAAACAAAAAATTGATAATAAGTTTAAAATAGAAAAGAAAGAAATCTTGAAACAATAAAATGATGAAATGAAATAATTTGATCATTTTTTTAAAGATACACACTACTCACAAGAAGTTTGACACAGGTATTTATTTCCTTAATTAATTTATAATATTTAAAAAGATGCACAGTCTGAATTATTATTATTTTTTTTTATAAATTATCATAGTTTGACATGAGATTGGCTCAAAACCATGATGGATCGGATCATGATGGACACGTTTTATGAAGGACATATATGAGATGAGGTGCTCTCAAGGGTTGAATTATCAATTTTAATTACGAGGCCGTTGACAATTACCATATTCAAGTGGTTGCTGCTACAACAGGCATGCATATAGCCATCAGTTTGGCAGCTATACCCACACTGGAAATATTCTAGCGAATTTCACTTCGCTCAACATCTCGCTAGCTTGAAGCTCCGGCCGGCTCCTCATATTTTAATCAAAATATCTCAAATATCATACAGAATCACACTTTTTTCCAAGCCATTGGGTTAATTAATTATCCCAATTATTAATTAGAATTCTCAATAGTCTATATATTGCTTAATTTGGCTAAGTTTTTATTTAACTTTTACTTTGTTATTATTTTTTAGCATGTGATTTCTTGTTCATCTTGAGAAAGAAAAAAATAAAAATAAAATTGATTCATATTGCTCATTCTAATATTTCATAAATAAGGCTACAAGTGAATAATTAGCTGTTTCTGACTTTTTTTTTTTTTTTTTTTTTTTTTTTTTTAAGGGCAGTTGGAAATGGAGTTATTTAAATGACTTATTAGATTATATATCCAAATAACCTTAATTGTTGGGTTTAATTAGAGTTACGGAATAAGATCAGGTACTGAAAATACTTCAAAATTTTCAAATTTCCTATTTAATTAATTAATTAATTAATTATATATGGTATTCTTTCCATTTGTTTTATGTTATTATTATTATTATATATTAATTAAATGCAACAATTATTCATCATTTTATTAATAAAACAAGTCATGAATAACCTACCAAAACAAAATAGGTGGCAATCATATATATATAATTCGATACTAGTTTTTTTTATTCCTACAGTGAGGCAGCAGTACTAACGACGTACTCCTCCGGCTACGTCGTCGACGTCGACGTCGACGTTTGCATTTTCATTTTTTATGGGATAAGAAGGAAACGACACTATGCCGCATTTCCCTTTTCCAATATCAGCAACATCATTCCGCTTGATCCTAACGTATCCATCTTCACCCCAGTTCTTTCCCCATGAATTCTTCACTATCCAAAAATCAATTCCGCTCTCACTCCCATATCCCACCACCACCACTGCATGATTTAAGACGGTTCCGCAGTTTCCTGTGTAAATACCCTTCCATAACCAAAAGAATCACAAAATAAATATATAGTCACCAAAAGAATAACTTTTCAATTATGCATGCATGAATGAATACTACTCACCGAGACATAATTTTTGAATTCCCAAACTCCGGCTTCAATGTAGACGCTGATGGGCTGATGTACGACCGCTTTCATTAGAGCATTTTCGTTGTTGGAAGGTACGAATTCGTAACCGTCTATTCTGACCACCTTTGAATTCACCTGCGCGCATTCAATCAACCAAATGAGTAGATAGACTTGTAAAAATCAACAAACACCAAAGTCAATATCTCATTAATTAACCTTAGTGGCATCGCACGTGCCATCGGCTTCTTGATAAGGATAATCTTCCTCGGTGTCTATACCACCGTTTCTAGTAATGAATTCGAATGCCTGATGGACGAATCCGCCTTTGCAGCCGCGGTTGACAGTTCGGTCGCAGTCGATAAGTTCTTGCGCTGACAAATCAATCAGCTCTCCTGTCTTTATCTTGTTGATTCCTTCCACCGCCGCAATGGTCGAGAAAGCCCAACAACTTCCTGATATATATATATATATATATATTTGAATTCCAAATTAATCGGTATTTTTAACCCATTAAGGTTTAATTAATTAATTAGCTCTAGCTAGTTGCAAGGGTTATTAACGATATATAATTGAATAATTTTAAAATCTTACCGCATTCTCCCTGCTTCCTAATTGGTGAAACGGCGCCTTTTGTCCTCCAGTCAAACGACTCCGGGAGAATTTCAGCTGAGGACGCAGCGTACCTTTGGCTGGCCAGCTTTGACAGAACAAATTGGTGACTGGCATCGAATTTCAAGCCCAGGTAATATGATCGGTACTCTTCATCGGTGAGATCGGACAACTCGTTCAGTCCAACCGTGTAGGTCCGGTTCTCGGCGGCGTTATGATCATCAATGAGGATCAAATTATCCTTAAAAATTTTGAAACGTTGTTCGGATTCCTCAATTCCTCCGTTGTAGACTTTTTCATGCTCTAACATCCACTTTTTGTAAATGTTCATCATTTCATCGTCGGTTCTGGATTTTGATTGGTGATTGTAACCATTTTGAATTATTGGCATATCCGCCATCATGAGGCTGAGGCTGGCGGAGAAGAGGAGAAGAATTATAGATGTATTGTATTCATCATGTTTACTTAATGGTGTGGTGTGAGTCTCAAGGATGAAATGAGATTATTTTATAGATGAATTATACACCATTCATTCGAATTAAATAAGAGAATAAATGTTCAAATTTATAAGTGCTAGCTAGCAACTAGGTTGGGATATTGAATTGGATAGGTCTTAGGTCTTGTTTGGTAACAATTATTTGAATAACTCATTTGGGTTATTAAAGAATTCATAGTCCTTCCATGTATCTCTTTATCATTTTCAAGACATTTTACTTTATATTTTTTTTATCTTGCAATTAGATGCCTTTTATTTAATTTATGACAAATTAATTATTATTGTAGCTTATTTTTGTAACAATTAGTTTTGTACATGTTACATATATATTTCATCAGCATCACTTTTTATAATAAAAATAAAAAGAATTGTATTTTTAAAACTAAGACAGTTATGAGTTTTTAAAAAAACGCAGAGAGAGAAAAATTATACAGTGATGATTTTGAAAAAATAATAATTATTTTTGGTAAAAATACTTAATTAAGGGTATTGATATATATAAATAAAATAAAAAATAATAATTTAAAATAAAAGATATTTTAATATTTTGGTTAATGAAATAAGTGACGTGATAAATAATTAACTTAAAAATTAATTTTATAAAAATTAATATAAAAACCTTTATCAAGCCTAAGTTTGCAAACTATTTGATTTTTTTTTATATACAGTTAGTTTTTGCTATTTCAAATTTAAATATGTCCCATCATCACGTTAATACTTTCAACCCTTTGTGGCAGTTCAGATCTTCTGCTACCGATTGCCGTGTTCCCCTGTGGCGGACCAATCAGATTGCAGCTTTATTAATTTAATAATAAATCAATCTGGGCAGGAGACGGAGGGAGGGAGAATCCGGAATCCGGGTTTAGGCCCGGGTTCACACAAAACGCCGTTAACGGAAGCGCCCCTTAACGCCATGAAATAATATAATATTCAGATGATAAACAGATAAGATATCTTCGCTCTGATCTACACGCCCGTTGCCATGACCCTCATGTAAACCCCGCATACCCACCCATGAGAAGAACGCCTGCCGTTCATGAAAATACACTTACACGTCCATGTAAAGACCGAATTGACAGTCATATTATATTTACGTTTATTAAATATTAATTTAATTTATTAAAAAACACAGGCAGCGATATAATATTCGCTTCAAGTAATTCATTCATTTAATTTTTTTCTATGAATTTTTATTTAATTTTTGTATTTAATTTTTTTTGCATCGAGACTCTCTAGAGCGAAGATATATTTGCTTCAATTAATTTTAATAAAAACCTCATGTAAAACCCCCCTACCCACCCATGTAAAGACCGCTTGCCTACCATGTAAAGACACTTACCCGTTTATGTGAAGACCAGAATGACATGGATTTTATATTTCCGTTTATTAAATATTAATTTAATTTATTAAAAAACACATGCAGCGATATAATATTCGCTTCAATTAATTCATTCAATTTTTTTCTAGGAATTTTATTTAATTTTTTATTTCATTTTTTGGTCTTGGAGACCCTCTGGAGCGAAGATATATTTGCTTCAATTAATTTTAATAATTATATTTCCGTTTATTACATATTAATTCAATTAATTTATATTTTTTTTTAATTTTATTTAATTTTGTTATTTAATTTTTTTTGTCTCGAGACACTCTGGAGCGAAGGTATATTTGCTTCAATTAATTTTAATAAAAACATCATGTAAACCCCCCAACCCACCCATGAGAAGACCGCCTGCCTACCATGGAAAGACACTTACCCGTCTATGTAAAGACCAAAATGACATAGATTTTATATTTCCGTTTATTAAATATTAATTCAATTAATTGAAGATGACATGCAGTAACCGAACAAATCTTCGCTTCAATTCCTTGGGTATTTTTATTTTTTTTATTTTTTTTCCGTTTATTAATAAATGTTAATGTAATTAATTTAAATTGACAATCAGTAAACGACCAAATATTCGCTTGAATTTTGTTTTTCGAGTAGACGATTGAAAGCGAAGATTTCTTATTTTCAAATAATTTTAGCCTGACGTTCATGTAAAACCACCTCCCCTCCCATGAGAAGCCAACTTGCCTGTCATGTAAATTCACTTACCCGCGCATTTACATTCCGCGAATAAATCTTCGCTTATATGAATAGTTTTCATTTTATATATTTTTTTATTTTTTTTTATGAATTTACGATATCGAACGAATATTTATTCGCTTCCATGACTAGTTGATATAATTTCAATTTCCCGCTACAAGCCGACTATCCCTCAATTTCATTTTCATAAGCAACTGTTCATATTCTTCTCTCTCTATCTCCCGGCGATAATCCAAACACTGAACGTCGAAACCCTAGATATTTCGTTTATACTACAAGGATTTCTTCTGAACATGTCGGGTAACCAAGGCAACAACATGGAATTGGATCATCCCATCGACTCCCGAGAGGTCGTCTTGCAAGTTTGTAGGAGCATAAACGAAAACGAAACTGCACCCACTCCGGCATCCACCGTCAATCCCAGCACTAAACCAGAGAGGTATGTTCATCTTATTGTGTTTATACTCATTTTACACATGTTTATTCAATTTATTTCGTATAATACTGATTTATGCTATCCCACCAAAATTAATGACTTCGAGGACCTATGAAAGGAAGAGGAAGAGAAATCCGAAGACGAATACTAAGTCGTCATCGACTGCTGAATCAGTTTCCACAGTTGTTGTCGAAGCTACTGATGTTGCTGCAGGTACTGATGAGATTTTACCACCACCTTTTCCTCCTAAAAAAAAACCCAATGTTATTCCTACCTCCACTCCAACAGTCGATGAAGAGTTACCAGAACCACCCCCAGAAACCACTAATATTTCTCCGTCTACTACCCCATTGGATGAAGAGTTTCCCCCATCTCCCCAAAAAACCAAAACCCGCAAGAAACGTAAACTGACATTTCTAACCAGATCATCACCTCATGGCCTCGCTCAACTCATTCCTCAATTGAGCGTAGAACAGAGGGAAGCCGTGAAGGAAATCGGGTTTGGTTCTCTTCTTACAATGGGCGTCTCCAAGTGCCTGGCTCATTTTTCCAGACACGTAGTCCAATGTTTTGACCCGGATAAGAGTTCTCTGGTATTGTCCAACGGTGATGAGATCCGTATCGATGAAGATCTCGTACAGCTCGTGATGAACCTCCCTAGAGGGGCAATGAACGTAGTCGAGTCCGTTGGGTTGGACAAGACTAAGGACCCTGATTATTTTAATTTATTGAGGGATTGAAAGACCAGATGGACCGGGGAAGACTCAAAAGCTCCCGAAACACTTTCTATGATCCCCAAGATATTAAGTAACACAAGTGCAGACAACGATTTCAAAATAGACTTCGTTGTCTTTGTTGTCTCTAGTTTTTTATGTCCAGTTTAAAATTCACGAGCCAGGTAAACATGTATTCAAACCTATTATATATCTAATTGTATTTGTGAATACTGACAAATGTATTTTTTTCATTTCAGGTTCAAAATTCTCAAATCCTTAATGGAGGTTGATAACATAAAGGAACTGAACTGGTGCCACTTTACACTACAACGATTGGTTGACAGTGTAAGAAGTTGGAAAGAAAAAGCAAGTAAAGATAAAAATCCATATTTCGATGGACCTATAACCCTTTTATCGGTAAGTATTGTTGCCTCTCTTATATATGATTTATAGATATGTAATATTTTCTAACATGTTTCCCACTCCTTTACTCCAGATTTGCTACCTAGATGGTGTTTTTGTGGAAGGTGAACGTATCCCCTACGAAAGAAAATTTCCAATTATCTCCTGTTGGGATGACGTCAGCGTGTTAGAGTTTACCAACTTAGAAGGTCGTGCCGGTGGTTTTGGGCTGGGCAGGGCAAGGGCGCGCCTAGCAGTTAGACAACCCGAGAATCCAGTTGACTCGGTTGAAGTAAAAGAAGACGATAATGAGGTATGTGGAAACAATAAATTGACTCCCATTGTTCTTTATTATCCTGTTTTCAAGATTAATGAAGTCTGTTTTTCATAATGTACAGTTGTTGACATCCAAAATCCTGCAAACTTTTAAAGATACAGCCCAACAGCTGAATTACCTATCAGGGGAGTTGGAGAAACGCAACATCGATCCCAAGCCCTTTTTTGAGGCCGGTTTCCTGAACCTCAGAGAGTCTGAAGGGTTCATGAAACACTTGAAGGTGGTGATCGATGGTCCGGTTCATGTAGGTGTGGAAGATCCTACAAGGGATGCACTTGGGGACACTTTACAGTGTGCGGGCTTGAAATTCAATAGTCCCCGGGTTGATTACACATGTCAGACTGCAGTGGAGGACCATGCAGACAATCCACCAGCACAGGCTGAAGTGAATGATTTTGAGGATGCAGTGATGTCAAATGAAGAAAATCCATCAGATCACGTTGAACAGAATGATCTCGATGTTGCCGTTCTGGCCAATGAAGCTCCGTCAACCCCTGTTCAACCGAAATCTGTTGAGGATGTACGTGAGGACATTGAAAATGAATCACTCCTTGTTGAACAGGAAGTTGTACATGCTGCATTTCAGCCCATTCAAGCCAAGTCACCCCCTTTTCAACCGGACGAACCTGAGGATGCAGTTATGCCCCATCAAGAAAATTGTTCGGATCACGTGGAACCGAATGATCTCGATGATGCAGTTCTGCACAATGAAGATCAGTCACTCCCTGTTCAACCGAAAGATGTTGAGGATGTAGGTCATGACATTGACGATGACTCACTCCTTGTTGAACAGGAAGATGTACAGGCTGCATTTCAGCCCATTCAAGCCAAGTCACCCCCTTTTCAACCGGACGAACCTGAGGATGCAGTTCTTCCCAACAAAGATGCCTCACCCCGTGTTGAACCAACTGATCATGAGGGCGAAGTCAAGGAACCGGATGAGGTACCCCCAGTGCAGACACCCACTCTTGAAGACGATGATCAGGGTGAAGGGAAGGAACCGGTTGAGGAACCCAAAGCGCAGCATGTTGAACCAAATGATCCGGGTGAAGGGAAGGAACATGTTGCGGCACCCCAAGCTCAGTCTGTTGCACCAACTGATCAGGGTGAAGGCAAGCAACAGGGTGAGGCTTCTAAGGCCGTTGAATCTTCTGAAGATGAAGATGAATGTGATGGGGGGGATGCATCAACATTAGAGAATATCCCAAGAGGAAGATCACGAAAATTCCTGTGCACCTTCGATCCCCTTACATGCAACAGGTTACGGATATATTGGACCACAACATAACCAACAAGGAACAGAGATTAGCCGATTTTGTGTTTGATGAAGACCTGCCTCCAATGTAAGTTACCTCTCATGCTTTTCGGAATTTCAAATATGAAATTAGTTAGTTATGGTCTTGTAAATGAATGTATTTTGCAGGGACGTTCTGTACGTAGGTGCACCGGGTAATATCACCCGTCAATTACTTCGTTCAATGAAAATGGGTGAAGAAATTTCGAGCGAAGTGATTGACGCTTGGTCCATAATCGTGCACTTCAAATGCCGTAGGTTGCCGAGGCATGAACCAAGAATAATTTGTTTCTCATCATGTTCACATGTAAGTGCATCACTTTTTTTTTCCTATGTATCCTTCAATGTTCATGACTTTGATGCTCTGCCCTTATTTTGCAGGTTAATATGCAGCATGATGCCACCTTATTTTCCCAATCCATTGAAGAAGACATGAGAAACTACCAAGTCACAAAAGAAGACCTCATCTTCGCTGACGTGGTCTGTACATATCCCTCAATTCCAAGTAACGAATATGCAATAAAGTAGTAAATGTTTGTGTTCTTTTTGCAGATACTCCTACCCGTTGTCTTTTCCCGACATTTCTTCCTTGTTTGTGTGAATATTAAGGACTCCAAAATCGTTGTACTTGACAACTCCGGCCGTCCTCATGGAATGAAAATTATGGACAAGTATGTCACTTTGAGTAAACAACTCGATTGTTTTGTGAAATTCTTGTCAAGTCAAGGCATGGAAAGAATGGCTGCAAAGGTTAAAAAATACAGGATAACGGCCCCAAAGCTGGACTGGCAAGACAAAACAAACAAGACAGACTGTGGTGTATATTTAATGAGACATATGGAAACATATAGAGGAACGGCGAAGAATTGGTCTATTGACATCAACGAAAATAATGTAAGTGTTATACCATATTTTAGTAGATGACATTGAACAATTTTAGATGTTCTTATACTTTCTCTTGTTCTTTTGAAGGCCGGAGAAGCTTTGAGTACGTTGAGGATAAAATATTTATACAGAATTCTTATGTCTGAGCACAATGTCAATAGGTTCAAGTTAAAGACTGCAATTAGATCAAGATATTAGGGATTTTTATGGCTTATACGGAATTATACTTGTACAGTAATTCTTATGTTTACACAGGTCAATTCCCATTTTTTTAATGTATGGATGTTTGATAGTGAATTATAACTTATAATGCAATTCAGATCTTAATGTATGGACTGCAATTCAGATGTTAATGTATGGAGTTATAATGTATTGATGTTTGATGTGTCTTCTTGTACCAATTTTCTTAAAATCATAAACGAGGATATTTTCTTCACTGGGTGTTTTAATATTCTAAAACGAAGATATATTGTCAACATCATGAAACTGAAAACCTTGCAACCGTAATATCTTCTTAACTGAAAAATTTGAAATTCCTAAACGAAGATATCTTCTTATGTTCATTTTTGGTGCAATCCATATTTTGAAAATCCGAGACGAAGATATCTTCTTCAGTATATGTTTTTAAATTCATAAACGAAGATATTCTCTTAACTATAAATTTTCGAAATCCTAAACGAAGATATCTTCTTATGTTCATTTTTGGTGCAATCCATATTTTGAAAATCCGAGACGAAGATATCTTCTTCACTATATGTTTTCAAATTCATAAACGAAGATATCCTCGCAACTATAAATTTTTAAAATCCGAAACGAAGATATCTTCTTATGTTATTTTTTGGTGCAATCCATATTTTGAAAATCCGAGACGAAGATATCTTCTTCACTATATGTTTTCAAATTCATAAACGAAGATATCCTCGCAACTATAAATTTTCAAAATCGGAAACGAAGATATCTTCTTATGTTCTTTTTTGGTGCAATTCATCTTTTGAAAATCCGAGACGAAGATATCTTCTTCACTATATGTTTGCCAATTCATAAACGAAGATATCCTCGCAACATGTAATGCCCCTACCTGTGGTATGTATTGATGTCAATTCAAGAATGAAAACTCATTTATTACTTCAACTACTGATGTATCAAGATCATCCCTCTCATACCCTCACTCTCACTCTCACTCTCACACAACACTCTCACTCTCACCTCTCTCTCTGTTTTGACTTTTTCCTTCCCGAATCTCTATCTACCGTTGTCTTTCCTTCAGTCATTTAGCGTAAAACTCATAAGAGATGGACCCAGACATGCTGGTTTTATCGCAGCAACAACTGGAGCGATACTTAAGTCTGATCAACGATGACCCGGTCCCTTTTAGTGTCTATCATGTAGATGAGATTCTTCCTCTATTACGAATAAACGTTAACGACGGACTGATGGCCCACATGCAAAGCAGATGGAATACGGACTCTCGTTCTTTTGTTATTGGGGAAATGCACATATGCCCGACGCTAGAGGACTTTGCTTCAATCCTTAGGTGTGGTACAAATGCACTCATGATCTTGCCTGTCCATTAAGATCCTCATATGGCCGTCCACATTTGCGACAGCTTCTATGGATGTACAATGTTTGATGCTCTCTTGTTTACCCTCCAACATGGGTTTCTGAATATGACAAACATAGACGAGTACTTTTGGCGTGTCCAGGGAGCTGAGAGGACCATCAACCACACACAAAGCAAACTGATCATGCTTGTGGTTCTGGCTCATTTCTTTTTATGTCCGGCTGCAGGACGCCGGCCTTCGGAAAGGATCCTGCGGGTAGTTCCTGCACTGATGGGAAACGCCCCAAACCTGGCTAGCCTGGTACTTGCTGAGACATTACTTGGTCTTAACGAATTTGTTCCCGAGGAAAACAACTATTCTCGCCGTGGATCACCTTTGGTTCTATACCTCTGGTTGTTAGACAAGTTGCATTGGTTGCCCCGTCCTTCAATTCCCTACACTTCCTTTGCCAATCTACAAGTGCAAAGGGTCAATGGACTCGTGCCTCCGAATTTTATTTCGGATATTCACCCAATTAGGTTCATTGTTCCGTGGTATCTGTTTACTGAAATGATGTACGAGATGAGGGGTTCTCCATTCATCATTTTGTTGGGCCTTCAGGGAACTACCTCCTACTGCACAAGTGTCATATACAGACAATTTGGCCTACGGAATCCCCTACCTTCAAATGGACACAATCCTCCGGAGGACTTCATGTTTACTCCTCAACATCTTTACTTAGAGTACGCATCAATAATTGAAAATTCTTTGACGGTTTTCATCCCCAACCGATGGATCAATGCTGTGAACGAAGCCATTCAGCTATACATTCCACCCGTCATCGAACATGAGGTCGTGTCGCTGACAGGACCGATAGACGAGTCATCCTCTCATGAATCAGACTAGAGCTTCCTTTGTATTGTTGAACAGTTATATTTTTGGTTAATCTGTGCAGTACTTATGTAAACGGATTATGGAATGTTTTTGTGTATTCAACAATATTATGAATTTATGTTTGATTATAGTCTGAAGTTATATTTTACATTATGTAGTGAGTTTATTGTGGAGTGATATAAATCGACTCATTGTTGTTATGTTTGATTCTATAATTGCAATTTGGATGTCATGATCAATTCAAAGTATAATGTAAAACAACTGATCTCTTCATGTAAACCCCTTAGATTGATCCATCGATTGGTTGCTCGCTTCCTTACACAGTATCTAATCAGTAAAACGGACATTTCTTCGCATGTAAAACCCTTGAAAACGAAGATGATGGCGCATCCAATCTTTGAAGTTACATATTATTGTTGACACTTTCATGTCATACTCTGATGAATTTGAAAACGAAGAATCATTCGCCTCTGAGTTTCTATATTAAACACAACATTGTCACGAAACGAAATACTATTCGCTTGATCTTCATATTTGAGGTCGACCACAGTGAACCGAAATGTATTGAAATTATATTTCATCATTGAAAAAAGAAGTGTGTTTTCGAATAAAACCCTATAACGAAATCATTTCATATCTATGGATTACTGTATTAAGCCTGTAATGACATATCAAATCGGAACAGTGTGCAGTATTGTTGTCACATCACAAAAAATAAAAAATAGTATATTTTAATGAAGTTGCAAATTATGGGTATTTTTCAAATTTTAAACACATGAAATCATCTCAATACATATGAAAATAAGCGAACATATATTCGTGTACAGTGAAAATTGCAAAATTTGAGGAAATAAATTGAAGCGAATAAATCTTCGCTTGAATGAATTCTACGTGGACGTACATGTGAAACACACAACCCTTACATGAGAAGACCCTTTACACCTGATGTAAGTAAACCGACGCTTGTATGTGAAGACCAAAATGATGAATGAATGTGGGTGGAAAATACACGCCGCGAATTAATCTTCGCTACAAACAATTTTTCAATTTCTATCCCGTGGATCACATTTCATTTTTATTTATAATCATTAGTCATTACACATCGAATCGGACCAAAACTTACATTTAAAATTATGGCATGATATGACTTATGGGCAATGTATACTTAGCCAGAAGAGTAGATATGATAATACTTTATTATTTCTAACAAACTCGTTATTTTTTTAATGTTTAATGACATGTGCATGAAAATATAAATAACAAATAATTATTATAATTCGACGTACAAATTTTCATTACAAGTTTCATAAACATTTCCCCGTTTCATAAACATTTGTACATTTTAACAATATTCATCTGCATCTCCAGCTTCAAGGCATCTCCATTGAAGCAACCACGGCGGATCTCTCACGCATAACTGGGGTCATACACCTGTTGAGTTATCTCTTGAGATGTTTTCCATCCCAGGGAATCTCCCAAAGCTGGCTCTTCCCGCCAGCAGTGTACACGAATGATCTTCATTTGATCGGTAGTTTCTACTTGAGTTACCAAGCATTCGTGTACACTGAAGATGTTTTCCACCAGTTGATCTTCATTGTACAAGTTTTCCATCACAGAGAATCTCCCAAATGATACATCCCAATAGTTTATATGAAAAAAACACACACTCTCAACAAAAACGCTCAATAGATATTTCATGCTGCCGACGAAGATTGTTCATGTAATCCCTACATTTATAGCAAACAGAAAATCTGTTTTCTTCATAAAATATTTAGATCTTTTGATTTCGAAAAATTAAATTTCCCGTGATGAAATATCAAATCCGAACAGTGTGTAGTCACTTTGTCACATCATGAAAAAGTAATTTCATTCACGAAAAAGTAATAACACTTAATAATATAAAATAAAATAAATAATTCAATATTGTCATTCACATTATATTAGATAATAAATTATTTCAACATTAATAAAAATATTTTCATGAATAATTATAAAATTATATTCAATATAATACTATAATAGTATTGTTAGACGAACGGGGAAGAGATCTGAGCTAAACTAACTCAATAAGCGAAGAAATCTTCGCAACAATTGTTTTCGACCTGTCCCCCATGTACACCCCCCATACACAACAATGAGAAGCCCACTTGTCTGTCATGGAAAGACACTAAACCGTGTATGTGTAGACCAAAATTAAATGTATTTTAAATTTCCCCTTATTTCATATTATATGAAATTATTATAACTGACATTAAGCGAACAAATATTCGCTCTAATGACCTGGCGGATCAGTAGGCAGTCCTTTTGTTTTGTCACATCATGCAGAAATTATATGTCATCATCGAAAAAGAAGTGTGTTTTTGTATAAAACCCTATAAAGAAATCATTTCATATCTATGGATTCAGTAAAAGTATTAAGCCTGTCATGACATGTCAAATCGGAACAGTGTGCATTATTGTTGTCACATCACAAAATGTTAAAAATATTATATTTTAATAAAGTTGCAAATTATTTTATTTTTCTATTTTTACACACATGAATTCAAGTAATTATAGATGAAAAGAGGCGAACATATATCCGTGTTCAGCGTAAATTGCAAGTTATGAGGCACTAATTTGAAGCGAATAAATCTTCGCTTGAATGAATTCTCATTTGACGTACATGTGACACACACAACCCTTACATGAGAAGACTCTGTACACCTGATGTAAGTACACCAACGCTTGTATGTGAAGACCAAAATTATGAATGAATGTGGGTGGAAAACACACGCCGCGAATAAATCTTCGCTACAAACCATTTATCAATTTCTATCCCCTGGATCACATTTCATTTTTATTTATAATTCATTACAGACATATTTTTGTACGGTACATCATATCTTAAAGTAATCATTATACATCGAATCGGACCAGTCTTCATTATTTTAGATAGGGAACATCAATCATAATTTATATATTGTTAATTAAAAAGTTTAGGTGATGTTTGATCTACACTTACTATAATTAAAAAATTATAGTAACAAATTAAAAAATTAAAAAATTATTCAAAAAATTATTCATACATAACAAAATTATTCATACATACATCATATCTGAATACTACGGTCATAAATTAAAAAATTACATTTACTATAAAAAAACATTATATGAAATATTAAATTATTCATACATAACAAACCTTATATTTATTACATGAGTGTCAAAGTAAAATTTATATATTGTCATATATATTGGAAAAAAAAAATTAATTAAATTTAATTCACAGCTCAATTAAAAATGAAATTAATACACTGAAGCGCCAAAAAATTTCCACATGTCAAGTCAACTGTCACAAAGTCTCAGGCTTTGTGACGCCGGCCAGTCAATCGCTACCATCGAATCAAATGTCATTCGTTTAGATTGGATACGATCTGTTAGATTGGCAGAGCGAAGATTTGTTCGCTTATTCAGGATCAAGAAGCAAATAGTTGTTCATTTGGTTGGAATTTTTTTTCAAATAATGTGAAACAAGAAAGACATGAACTAAGCGAAGATATATTCGTACATTGCGGAGTTCTGCACGAATACATCCTCGTCTATTGTAGTATGTTACTTTTCATAATGAATAATTACCTTTCACACTACAAAAGCGAATATCGCTTCGACTCGTACGAAGTTAATGAGAAACTCCTTATTCATGTTTGTGAAAACCGATACGGCCTCATGAAAACACATTCACACTAACAGTGCACTGTGCCAAGTAAAACTGTAAAACATCTGAAGCCCGAATCCGGCCGTCATACGTTATTCGACCATCTGACCTAGCGCTGTCGTCTCCTGCATTTCGACTACGAATCCATTTGTCTTCCGGTTAGTATCTTCGGCTCCAGCGAAAATGGTAAGAAGTGTTTACGGTTGCATGCTTGTGTCTATTTCTTTTTCTTAGTTTACGTCATTCGAATCTAAATGTGACTTTAACATCTCAGAATCAGGATTCCGATATGCAAATAGTTCCATATACTGAATCCACGACTGAAGTGAACACACTAAGGTAATTACGCGAATGTTACAATTGTTAAAATTTGACTATATTTGGATTAGGTAAATAAGCCAATTTGCTAATGATAATGTAGTGTTCAACAAAGGAAACGAAAACCCGATGCATCAGGCACGCCAACGACACCACTGGATATTCTGGCCAACGCGGCGAATGAAGCACTTAGTGAGAACCAGGTTCAGAAGAAAAGAAGAAGGACTCGTGACCCTGAGGTCGATTTCAAGAGCAGAACCTCTCCATCGGGCCTTCATCACCTGATTAACAGGTTATCTGAAGAACAGAAGCAGGCTGTGAGGGACATAGGATTTGGTTCCCTTCTGTCACTTGGCATATCAAAATGCCCACTTCAATTCTCACGCTGCATTGTGAGTCTATTCAATCCCAGAAGGAGGAGCATCGTCCTACACAGTGGAGAGGAGATGCAGATTGATGAAGAGGATGTTCAATGTGTATTGAACATACCCAGAGGTGAATTAGTTGTGGCAGAGTGTTTGGGAAATCACACGGACGACAAGGTGTACAAGGACCATCTCACGGCGTGGAGAAGGAGATGGGGATTCGAGAACAGTGGAGGTCCTTCAACCTACCAAATGCCTGACAAAATTCTACAGAACACAGAAGGAGACAGTAACTTCAAGATGGACTTCGTGGTGTTTGTTGTATCCAGTTTTTTGTGGACATCCCAAAATCCACAGTGCAGGTATACCCAAAGAACCTAGCATTAATTCTGTGATCTCATTTAGAACTTCAATATAATTTTAAATGGCTTGAGTCAATACTTTTTTATTTTCAGATTCAAAGTACTGAAATCCCTCCAGGATGTATCTAAAATCAAAGACTACAACTGGTGCAAGTTCACGTTAGACGGGCTAGTCGACAGTGTTTATAAGTGGAAAGCAAAAAAGACATCCTATTTCCATGGACCATTAACCTTTCTTTTGGTGAGTGTAGAAATCTATTGGCTGGAGGTTGTCCATTCATAATTTTTTGATGACTTTGAACGTAACATATATTTGTTCATGCTAATGTATCAGTTGTGCTACTTGGACCGTGTGGTTGAGTTCAAGGTAAACAGTAAGATCTCAAGGAGTTTTCCTATTCTAGGATGCTGGGACGAGAAGAAGATGTACGAAAGGGTTGAGTATGAGGCTGCACAGGGGGGGTTTGGACATGGTAGGGTGGTTGCTCGCATAGCCATTCCGAATGAGCAACCACCGATGCAACAAAATGTGCAGCCAACACCACCACAAACTGGAGATGACCATCCAACTGAGCATGTTCCAATTACACAAAACCTGGCGTCATGTTTGAGGAAGGTTGCTGCCGCTGCCGAAGAATTGGCACAAGGGGCTAAATATCTGAATGAGATGCACCAGATAAACGCCATGGAACTTGTACAGTCTGCATTTGAGCCATTGGCCACGGTGCTAAACTCCAATGCAATCCTGAGGGAAGGCTTACAGCGGAGTCTGGACCAAAACAAAAAGCAGCAGCCCAGAGGAAGTGGCATTAACCCCAACACGGAAGCCACCACCCAAGCGAAAGGCAACACCCTTCCTACCAACAACCCTGCCAACACCAATCCAACGGCCCCATCGAACAAGAACACATTCACCCCCACCACCGAAACGAAGACAAAAGCCAACCACCCACCAACGGCCCCATCCAACAAGAGCACACTTTCTCCCAACATCCAAAAAAATATCAACGCAGACAACCAAGCCAAATCCAACACCCATCCTCTAAACACCCCAGACCACACACAACCCACCCTCACACCAACACCCCAATCCCACAAGAACCCCCTTCCACTCAAAACAGTTACCCAAACCCCAGCCCCACCCCCTCCAATGGCACAAGCCAAAGCCAACCCCCTTCCTCCAATCACAACCACACCCCCTCCAGTGGCACAAGCCAAAGCCAACCCCATTCTTCCACTCAAAACCACACCCCCTCCAATGGCACAAGCCAAAGCCAACCCCCTTCCTCCAATCAAAACCACACCCCCTCCAGTGGCACAAGCCAAAGCCAACCCCATTCCTCCACTCAAAACCACACACCCTCCAGTGGCACAAGCCAAAGCAAACCCCATTCCTCCACTCAAAACCACACCCCCTCCAATGGCACAAGCCAAGCCCAAAACAAACCCCATTCCTCCACTCAAAACCACACCCCCTCCAATGGCACAAGACAAGCCCAAAGCAAACCCCATTCCTCCACTCAAAACCACACCCCCTCCAATGGCACAAGCCAAACCCAAAGCCAACCCAATTACTCCCAAAACAGAAACCAACACGAACACCAGCACTCCAACCACCCCAGCCTTGCCTCCTACCCTAATTATCCCAAAAAAAGAGGAAGCAGGACCTTCAAAGGCCTTAAATGTCCAAAGAAAAGCCCCACAAAATTTGAAAACTGATTGGTTAACCGATGTCATCAAAACAGAAACCAACAAAAACTCCCATTCTTTGGCGATAGTTAAAAAGGAACCTGAAGAATGCATCTCCAGTCTACCACAGCCACTTCAAACAGCCTCTTCATTGGAGACAGTAAAGAATGAACCTGAAGAAGGCATCTCCAGTCTACTGACGCCATTTCACACCGCCTCTTCTTTGGAGATAGTAAAGAATGAACCGGAAGAAGGCATCTCCAGTGTACTACCGCCACTTCAAACTGGCTCTTCTCGTCCAAACATGCAAACGAAAGAATGGCTTAAAGAATTGGACTTGCCTACAGCTTTGAAAACACCACAATTCAATAAAATGTTTAGGGATGACAAGAAACTAACAAACTTTCAGAAGATTTTTGTGGGTTTCGTATTTGCTGGAGGACTTGATCCAAGGTAATGTTTGCTGCAAATGCTTAATTATTCATAAAAAATAGGAATTGCACACCATCTTGAAAAATGTTTTGCTGTTTTCATGCAGTGAAATGTTATTTATTGCGGAACACCTATGTCTACACGTGACGCGCGGGGACATGCTTACAATGGCTGATCAAACCTGGGTAGACAGTATGATTATTGATGTTTGGTCATACATTTTGCACAACCTTTCTAGGAAAAATGTCAAACCTCGTTACAAGAAGATTTTCTACACAACCGTGCTCACCGTAAGTTGTACTAGCACTGTTATTTATCAATTATGTTATTCTTGTGAGACTAAAGACTGCTGTAAACAGATTTTTCGTGAAGGTGGGATAACTACGCGAGAAAAATTCAATGACAGGTTCTGTCTAGAAGGTCGGGCTTTCCAAGAATGCAAAATATTCAAATATTAAGTAACAAATTAAACCAACACATGTCTATTACAAAAACAAAGGCTGCAAATCACAAGCAGCAATGGATTCTAGCAAGCTTGTGTGAGGAACACCAAACACATCCAAATATGTCTTCAGAGGATTCTCTGCCTCAAATACCCAAACAAGTTCATTAACATCGTGCCGAGACTTGTCGTATACAACTATAGTGTGGTCGTCCTCGGGCTCGACAAATGGATTCTCCATTTCTTTAGTTGTACCTCCTCCAGCAATTACAAACCCCATAAGATCAAGTTTGTAAGCCGGGATGAATTCCCCTGCAAATATGAAGGTGTAACTGTCGAAGAGTTTGGGCAGCTGAAAGAAAATACAATACATTATTAGTAATCATGGACAATTGAATATCATATGGAGGAGTAGGAATAAGACAAAACTTACATTGTTCAAATACCGCATTCTGCCAGCTCTTGGACCGCCCACAGTCCCATGATTATCTCGCTGCACCTCGTATGGTTCCTCGTCCACGTAACAGTTAAATCTGATTGATGATTTTATCCCTGTATAAAAGCAATAGGTGTTTTTAGTTTCGTATATGTGAAAATGAATATTGAGTTAACAGTAAAGGGTTAAGAATAACAGAGTCTCACAATCAATGGTAAGGACCCAACTCCCGTTCAATATGCCCTTCAATACTTTGATAGTGCGACCGCATCCACCATTAGAATCGGTGGATGCTATGACGTGGGTAACATCGTCTCGCCACCTCATTGACACCGTGGCACCACATGTGTTAGCATATTGTTGCATCAAGTGCTGTTTAAGAACAATCATAAATATTTCAGTTAAACAGGATGAAAACTTAAACAATATGGAAAAAAAAGGGAGAAATGTAACGAAGAGTACTATCTCTTCACTTGTTAATTGATTTGGGCATAAAATCCAGTCTTTGCCAAAGTTTTGGACGGATGCTGAGGCAGTTGCCTGCACGTGCATGAAAAAAAACGGTCTTTGTGAGTATGTACTAGGGTTTCAGGGAAATAATATCCCAAAACACAACACTAGGTAAGTTTTCCTAAATAACATTGATTTACAGTCAAGGTGACATTTTGAGAGTAGGGTTTCCTAAAGATTAAAGAGACAACAACATCACATAACAGAATCTAGTGTAGTAGTTCCATAATCCTAAATATTAAAAGTTACTAGTCAGGAATACGTACCAATGTGGAGTCGTGAAGATGTGGATTCAGGTTCGGTCGACGGGGAGCCGGTTACGAATCGCCGTGAAAAGGAGGCAGGAAGAGAGAGAGATGAATCGGGCGGAAATGATAATAAAATAATCAGATTAGGGGGTATATATATTCATGTAACCGGGGCGAACATGTCTTCTTTCGAAAAGCGACTATTCATTCCATGTAACATGACACAGGGACCAGGGGCGAATAAGTGTTCTCTCGAGAAGCGACTATTCAATCCATTTTACATGGAACATGGTCTAGGCGAACAAATGTTCTTTTCCAGCCAAAAAATTTAAATAAATAAAAAAAAGTAATGAATTAATTGAAGCAAATATATCTTCGCTCATGAAGGTCTCCAGCCAAAAAAAATGAAATAAAAAAAATTATGAAAAAAAATCTAGCCGGTAATTGAGGCGAAGATTTGTTCGGTTGCTGCATGTCATCTTCAATTAATTGAATTAATATTTAATAAACGGAAATATAGAATCCATGTCATTTTGGTCTTTACATAGACGGGTAAGTGTCTTTACATGGTAGTCAAGCGGTCTTCTCATGGGTGGGTAGGGGGGTTTTACATGATGTTTTTATTAGAATGAATTGAAGCAAATATATCTTCGCTCATGAAGGTGTCCAGCCAAAAAAAATGAAATAAAAAAAAATAGGAAATAAAATCTAGCCGGTAATTGAGGCGAAGATTTGTTCGGTTGCTGCATGTCATCTTCAATTAATTGAATTAATATTTAATAAACGGAAATATAAAATCCATGTCATTTTGGTCTTTACATAAACGGGTAAGTGTCTTTACATGGTAGGCAAGCGGTCTGCTCATGGGTGGGTAGGGGGGTTTTACATGAGGTTTTTATTAGAATTAATTGAAGCAAATATATCTTCGCTCATGAAGGTCTCCAGCCAAAAAAAATGAAATAAAAAAAAATTATGAAAAAAAATCTAGCCGGTAATTGAGGCGAAGATTTGTTCGGTTGCTGCATGTCATCTTCAATTAATTGAATTAATATTTAATAAACGGAAATATAAAATCCATGTCATTCTGGTCTTCACATAAACGGGTAAGTGTCTTTACATGGTAGGCAAGCGGTCTTTACATGGGTGGGTAGGGGGGTTTTACATGAGGTTTTTATTAAAATTAATTGAAGCAAATATATCTTCGCTCCAGAGAGTCTCGAGTCAAAAAAAATTAAATAAAAAAAGTAAATAAAAATTCCTAGAAAATAAAAGATTGAATTACTTGAAGCGAATATTATATCGCTGCCTGTGTTTTTTAATAAATTAAATTAATATTTAATAAACGTAAATATAATATGACTGTCAATTCGGTCTTTACATGGACGTGTAAGTGTATTTTCATGAACGGCAGGCGTTCTTCTCATGGGTGGGTATGCGGGGTTTACATGAGGGTCATGGCAACGGGCGTGTAGATCAGAGCGAAGATATCTTATCTGTTTATCATCTGAATATTATATTATTTCCTGGCGTTAACGGGCGCTTCCGTTAACGGCGTCTTGTGTGAACCCGGGCCATAACCCGGATTCCGGATTCTCCCTCCCTCCCTCTCCTGCCCAGATTGATTTATTATTAAAATAATAATGCTGCAATCTGATTGGTCCGCCACAGGGGAACACGGCAATCGGTAGCAGAAGATCTGAACTGCCTTTGTGGTGAGGTTGTAATTATTTGTTTATATCTAGGTACCTAATATGTTCTATGTTGTCTATGTCTATTTTGGGTGTTTTAAATATTAAGGTTTTAGTGCTTTTAATAAGTAATGTCCTTATTTTAGTATAATAAGAGATATTATTATATTAATATTATCATTTTGTTATTATTTATAAGTTAAATAGTAAATAATATAGTCTTATTTTGTATACATTATTATGAATTAATTAATTGATAATATTTAAAGTAAATAAATATACTTTATTTGACTTTTATTATTATTATAAATCATCAAAATTAATCTCATTAATTATTATTTAACGGAAACGAAAAGATAATGTTAATAATTGTTTGAATTTTAGTACATTGGAATTACGTGTTTTATGATCAAAGATTAATAATTAAGATATTTTGGAATTTTTTTTCCAGCTATAGCTTAATCGTATACAAGGGTTGTTCTACACTTTATTGTTGAAAATTTTATATAATATAGGTCCTATAAGTAGATTGTTTGGGAGACTTTTTTCTTTTTACTAGGATGACCATGAATTTGAATTATATAAATCATATTCATAGCACAATACCTAAGAAATTGAGAAAGGGACATTTTTTTGTATTTATTTATTTATTGTTATTATTATTTAATTTTGTATGCATAAATAAAAATAATTTTGGAGAGAAGGAACCAGATAAAAGAAAAACAAAAATCAAAACAAGAACGTATTTATAGAACTTCAAAGTAATGTAAACTATGAATTTGAAGAATTATGAGGTGTTCTCCCTACTATCAAACACTAGAACATATTTAAATAATTTCAATTGAGAATATATGAAATTAGAGTTTAGAAGATATTGAGCAGTAAATAATTTTTTTAAAAAGTAGCACATCATGAGGGTCCTCTTCCCTTTTTTATATATATGCAACAATATTATAAATTATTCATATACTTTATTCTAATGTTCAAATTACATATAAATTATTTAACAAGACTTTATAAGTCAAAACCTAAAATATAAATTATAAACAATCAATTTATAATGTATGCTAACATCTTTAAGATTCATTTTATATATATATATATATGTTTGGACCGGATGAAACCATTTTTTAACTTGTCCCTTGTAATATGACAATCCATCTCTAATTGTACATTTGATTTTTTTGTAACGTGAATCGCTACTTAATTATCACACCATAATGTAATATAATGTAATAGATATTTGCAGTTTTTGTTTCTAATCTGTATTGAGATATAAAATCTAAACAAGTTCACAAACATAAGATGCAAGACTGGGGTACTATAGTCTACTTCTTTGTTTCCCGTGATAAGAATGAATCTCCTATTTTTATACGGAAACTCGTCAAAGATATGCGGCTATATAAGGAATTAGCTCAGTCGACATCTGAAAAACACTTAATAATTTTATTAGTTTTATAACGATAGAAAAGACCCAATGAAGAGTTACCTTTTAGGTATTTTAATATTTGTATTTGTGTTGATTAACACAAATTTATCAATGAATTCACTAATTTCCAATCCAAAAAGAACTTAGTATCTTCAAAGATCTTTGATTGGAATTTTTTAACATTTTTTAAATTCAGACAAGTCATTATCATAAATTAACATTTATCAACATAAACAACTAAAACAATAATGAAATTTCTTTTGCATAGAGTAAACAAACAATGGGCATGATGATTAAGAAAAAAACATATAAAATGAGCTTATTTGTAAATTCAACATTCCATCATTGTCTAGAAGATTATTTAAGTTCATATAGAATCAATTTACACATTTTCTTTTTTCAGCTTTATCATATCCGTTAAGAGAAATCATGAAAATATTTTCATTTAAAAACAATTTAGAAACATCTACTTATGTAAATGATAACTATTTGCATCAACTAAGGCTCAAACAAGTCTAATTGTTGCATCTTGTACAAAGTTGTCTTTATAATCTATCCCTTTTGTTTGATTAATCACTTTGCAACAAGTCTTGTTTTTAACTTGTCTATTGTACCACCAAAATTAATTTGAGTCTTAAAATCCACCTACATCCTATTGTTTTCTCTCCTTTTGGAACATCAACAATTTCCCAAGTTTGATTACTCTCAAGTTTTCAATTTCTTGTTTCATAACTTTGTTCTAGTCATCATTATTGAAACTTCTTTGTATGTATTAGGCTCACAAATACTATTGATATTTGAAAAAAAAAACTTTTGTTTTGTGTTATTTGGACATGACTAAATTTAACTGTTTTTGAAACCTAATGACATTGATTAATACTCATTATATAATCTTTTGTACAAATAGGTTTTTCTCAAATCCTTTCACCCTTTTCATAAGAATCTTTAATATTATCATCAGACACAATTAGTTAAGTAAAGAATCATTAGTTATATATACATGATGATTATTTTTCACTATTATTCTGACACTTTGTTTATTGATCTGTTTGTGAACAAAAAAATATTTAGAAGTAATTTCAGAAATATTTTGAGTTGGACAACATGATCCTAGATCATCACAAAACTGAGTATTATTCTTTAATGTATCTTCTTTTTAAGATTCAATTTATCAAAAAAAAAAAATCACATCCCTTGTATAAATATTTTGTTTATTTCTAAGTAATACAACTTGTATGTTTTTTCTGTCCTATTTAATATCCTGATTTAATTCCTCTAATATCAAATTTAAATTTGTCTATTTTATTAACAAAGGCATCTAATGTCTTGATATCCTCTAAATCTGGTTTTTTTTTTTAAGAATTTAAAATGGAGTTTTCCAATAAAGGATTTGAGATGATAATCTATTAATAAGATGTGTTTTCATTAAAATTGAAAAGTTCATAATTTAATTGGTAATTAGATTAAAACATAAGAGATGTTACAACTTGTAAAAGATTTCTATGTTTTATTTTTGTTGAGTGTGTAAACACAAATTTATTTCATAGGATGTCAAATTTGAATTTCTCTAGTTTATTATTTGAAGTATAGCTAAGAGTCTAAGACATTTGAATGCCTTGAAATCTTCTAAATTTGGTTTTTTATATTTAAAATTTTCATATAGACTTTTCCAATTAAAGATTTAAGATGGTAATTTATTAAGTTGCCAATAAAATTGAAAATGTTTAGAATTTGATTGACAATTAGATTGAAATATAAGAGATTTTGCAACTTTAAAAAATGTCTATATTTTCTTTTACCACCCCCATATTGTTAGAGTTTGTAAGCACAAGATTTTTATGAAGAATTCTCAATTTTTAAAAACTATTACATCTAAAATTAGTAAATTCAGTCCCATTATCAATCCTAAAAGTTTTATCTCTAGAATTATATTGTGTTCTGATATTTTAGAGAACTCAATAAGTTTGTCACAAACTAATTATTTTCTTTCAATTAAAAAAAACTTAGTATCTTTTAAAATCATTGACTAATGTGAGCATAAATTGGTAGTTAATGAAAGATTGATTTATATCTATTAATTATAATATTGAAAATGTTTAGAATTTGATTGACAATTAGATTGAAATATAAGAGATTTTGCAACTTTAAAAAATGTCTATATTTTCTTTTACCACCCCATATTGTTAGAGTTTGTAAGCACAAGATTTTTATGAAGAATTCTCAATTTTTAAAAACTATTGCATCTAAAATTAGTAAATTCAGTCCCATTATCAATCCTAAAAATTTTATCTCTAGAATTATATTGTGTTATGATATTTTAGAGAACTCAATAAGTTTGTCACAAACTAATTATTTTCTTTCAATTAAAAAAAACTTAGTATCTTTTAAAATTATTGACTAATGTGAGCATAAATTGGTAGTTAATGAAAGATTCTTGTCTATAAAGATCCCAAATATTATAATTAACTAATTTAAAAGATTTATATCAATTAATTATAATATTGAAAATGTTTAGAATTTGATTAACAATTAGATTGAAATATAAGAGATTTTGCAACTTTAAAAAATGTCTATATTGAGTTTGTAAGCACAAGATTTTTATGAAGAATTTTCAATTTTTAAAAACTATTGCATCTAAAATTAGTAAATTCAGTCCCATTATCAATCCTAAAAATTTTATCTCTAGAATTATATTGTGTTATGATATTTTAGAGAACTCAATAAGTTTGTCACAAACTAATTATTTTCTTTCAATTAAAAAAAACTTAGTATCTTTTAAAATTATTGACTAATGTGAGCATAAATTGGTAGTTAATGAAAGATTCTTGTCTATAAAGATCCCAAATATTATAATTAACTAATTTAAAAGATTTATATCAATTAATTATAATATTGAAAATGTTTAGAATTTGATTAACAATTAGATTGAAATATAAGAGATTTTGCAACTTTAAAAAATGTCTATATTGAGTTTGTAAGCACAAGATTTTTATGAAGAATTTTCAATTTTTAAAAACTATTGCATCTAAAATTAGTAAATTCAGTCTCATTATCAATCCTAAAAGTTTTATCTCTAGAATTATATTGTATTCTGATATTTTAGAGAACTCAATAAGTTTGTCACAAATTAATTGTTTTCTTTCAATTAAAAAAAACTTAGTATCTTTTAAAATTATTGACTAATGTGAGCATAAATTGGTAGTTAATGAAAGATTCTTGTCTATAAAGATCCCAAATATTATAATTAACTAATTCAAAAGATTTATATCTATTAATTATGCTATTTTAAATGACAATAAATGTTTGCCAATGTTTTTATTTTGATTTTAATTTGTACTTTGGAAATAAATGTTGAATTACAATCAGAAAGATGACCAAATTTAGTATTAAAAACTTTTGAATTCATAATAGTTGCACAACTAAATTTCAAGTTTTATTAAAATTGTCTTATTCTTTATTACAAAAATAAAAACATATAAGCAACTTGAAATATAATCAACATCTAGAGTTTAATATATAATTAAAAAAAATACATTTTTGAGTTTTGAAATTGAAACTAAATTATATTCAAACTCTAATACACAAAAAAATCATTTTTAAGAATAATTTTGTCTACTAGTATAATTAATATGCACTTTTATTTTGTTTGAAAGATAAACAAAATTTGAATTCTTTTAAAAAATAATAATTTAGATTGTTAGACGAATTATTCTCTTTCTCTGACGTGCTTATAAAAATTGTGAAGAAACATTACTGCGATCCTTATTTTAAATTCAACATTCATACCATAACCACACCATATGTTAGTAGAAAAAAAATTTCAATATTATATCTTAAAATTTTAAAATTTCACTTTATTCAAAAAAACATTATAAAGAATATAACTTATTAAACTAATTCTCTTATTAGTTTCATTTTCTTAAATTGTAATATTTAATTTATCTATAAATATTTTTTAAAAAAAATTATAATTATTGTTTTTATGATTTTAACTCTATAGATAGAAGAGAATATTCATATTCACAATATCATAATTTGGAATCTCAATACCTGAACCATTTCAAAAAAAAAAAATTGACTAATCAAACTATAAAAAGTGATAATTTATAGATTTAATTTCACTAAATTCATTGTTTATTTAAATGTTATAGATTTTGATAGAGAATTAAATAATGTTTCATATTAGCAAGTATTCATCTACAAATATTTAAATATATTTTAAAATGAATATTAAAAATAATATAACTAAAAAAAATATTATTATTATTTTAAAAAAATATTATTATTATTTAAAAAAAATAGATGCATGATTCTATTTAATTAATTTGAACCGAAATCTGAACAAAATTCTTTTTTTAAATAACGACGGACAATTAAATTATGGTCGTTATTTCTTTCACTGTTCCAATTTTTTTCCTTCATTGCCCATTTTGTGTTTGTATACCAAATAAAAGATTAAATTATGCTATTTATTTTCTAAAAAAAAGAAGTTTTTTTTGATGTCTGATTAATCTGCAAATATTTAAATATATTTTAAAATTAATATTAAAAATAATATAACTAAAACAAATATTATTATTATTTAAAATATAGATGCATGATTCTATTTAACTAATTTGAACGAAATCTTAACAAAAAAATCTTTTTTTAAATAACGACAGAGGACATCGTCGTTATTTCTTTCACTGTTCCAATTTTTTTCCTTCATTACCCTTTTGTGTTTGTATACCAAATAAATGATTAAATTATGCTATTTATTTTCTTTAAAAAAAAAGAAGAATTTTTTTGATGCCCGATTAATGATGGCAAGAGGATCTGGTGAAGAATAATGTCAATTAAGCACTAAATGTTGTTGTCTTGATTTCATAGGATAATTAATTTATTATTCTTAAGCAATTGACAGAATAATAAACAAACTAGTAATAACAAGGGACTAAAAAAAGTGTGTTAATTGTTAAGTTTTTGATTTAGGTTTAGGCATTTTGGTGTGACTTTTAAGTGATTCATGTTAATTTATGTTATTACATTGGGATCTGATTTTATAAAAATAAATAAATAAAAGGATGTTTGTGAAAATTTAAAATAATTAATGTGGTTAACAAAAATAAAAATTTAAAATAAATAATGTGGTTAACAAAAATTGATAGTGAACATGTTTGGAGTTACTTTAGCGAGTTTAGTTAGCTCAATAAGTCTCACACAAATTTAGCAGGCATAATGAAGCATTGGTGTGAATTAATCAAGTAACAAAAAAAAAATCATATTAAATTTATATTATTACGGACACATAAATAAAAATAAATTTAAACTTACATAAAACAAAGAGAAATGAAAAGGAAAGAGAATTTGAAAAAAAAAAGAAGGAGAATATTGTAAAAATTAAATAATTAAATAATAAAATTTATTTCTCTTTAATATTATCTCCTTATACTTTTTCTTTATTTAACCAAGGATCACACATTCTCTACCCAATTTCTCTAGTCTAAAATAAAATAAGAAGAATAAATATAATATCATTATCATCTCATTCATAATTAATTACTGTCAATTAATTGAAAAATATATTTTAATAAAAAACAATTCAGACGGTCGAGTACATATTATAATTTACTTCTTATTCTTAATGAGTTAGTATAACTTTGATATTATGTATATTGTTTTGGGGGTGTGGAAACAATTTTTTTTAATATTCTTTCAAATTACTGTATATATTTTTTAAATTTGTTTTAAATGATGTTAATTAACACTTAAATATTATTTATTATATCATTCATAAGAAATGCAAATATCATGTGTACCTTTTGAAAGACCTAGGTAAAATATCACGACACAGTTTGGTTTGTAGCCAGTCAAAGCACAAAGCATAACTTACCGTCACGACAACAAGTATATAATTATTTTAAAATAACTGAATATTTTTAAACATTTTATAACACTTGGTTATCTTTTTTTAGTTCAGTTAATATCTGTAATTGTAATTAAATTTTCCTTTTTCTAGTAAAAAACTATAATTCACATTTTTACATACCTTTTTAATTAACAAAGAATACTCATTAAATTAAATTAAACATAATATATTTATTACCACACATTAAAACATATAAAAAATTAAAATATTTTTATTCTAAATAATCACATTAAAATACTAGCCATCCAGATTGAAAAGACTATAAATTATTAATTATTAATTATTTGAACATCATATGTCATCATCTATGGTTGGACCTATAATATCAATACCTTAACTTCTATGATTAAAGTTTAACTTTACAAAAGTAGACACTTACAAAATATAAATGTTAAAGATTTTTACAACCTTAGTTAGAATTACAATTACTTTGTGTTATTTTTTTACAAATTCTAACACTAATAACATGGTTACAAATTGTTAAGTAACCAGTTGTCAAACAAATTAATATTTTTAAAAATAAAATAAGACATTATTATCTAATTAAATAAAGATAGTTAAATATAAGTGGGTATGACACGGTTTGTGTCAAATACGACACAACACCATCGCGTTATTATATATATTTTTTGAGATTTTAATATTAATGTTTTTAACTTTCTATACATCATAGAACAATAATTAATTAAACAATCTCAAATGATAACAAGAATATGAAAATAAAACAAAAAATAAGATTTTTTTTTATATAATTTTGTTATTAAAGATTCAACTATGATAGACATGGAAACTGATTCTGATAATGAATCCCTTAAATAAGAGCAGTCCTAATGTTTTATCTTGAAATGATAATGAGAAAATGATGATTAATAAATAAGACAATAATATGAAGATTAGGTGCTCACCATTTCAACTAATAGGATATGAACTACACTGGACATAAGGTAGAGAAATGAGTTATTGTCAGTGATTAAGGTAGGAAAAGTTATTTTGTAAGAAATACTTTTTTGTTATAAATTTATAATCATTAACCAGAACTCAATAAAATAATAACACTTCCTCCAACACAACATCTTTACCCTTACACTTATCACAAATAATCTGATTTTCTTTCCTATTTAACAAATCTTGTATATAGAGTTAAATGAGGATTGTCTCTTAGACAAATAGACCTTAATTATTTGGGTTAAACAATAGTTATAAATTCACTTTTGAATACTTCTATGGTATAAATCCGCAACCGTGCCTCACGATAAATTACGACACGAAAAGAACATGTTTGAACATGTGTCAAACGTTTAAAACATAAAAGGATATTAATATGAATTGTGAATTTCTACTTTTACTTCTCTTTAATGATAAATGAAAAGTCTAATTAAATCACTTAGTAGCTTTATAAGTACTTGATATGCTATAACACATTTTCCTTATTGTTTAATATTTTAGTAAAATTATGTTTCGAAGTACAATTTATAGGTCTTAATATTGGTCAAAATTAGAATAATTGAAAACGATTATGGGGTGTTGAAAAGTATATAGGGTCACACAACTTTTAAATGTTAATAAAATATTAAAATGTTTCAGGAAATGATTTTTTGTTTTATTATTCTTGACATGTATTTAGGTTCAGTTACATTTTATGTTAATATAAATAATTTGGTATTTATTTAGGCTTGGATTAAAATGAAATAAGGCCCTGAAATCAATTCACATATAAATAAAGCATATGTGCATATGCACAAGTTTACTAAAACATAAAAAAAAAAAAAAATCTATAAATATTATACAGAACAAAGGCAAGAATTGAGAGGGATCAAAAGGTGGTCAGATTTTCCATTGAACACTAAGATCTTGTCATATATTACAAAGATAAAATATTTTTATCTTTATCTTAATTTAGTTTAAACATTTTTATAAATGAATTAATGTGTAAAACAAAGATAAATTGTGTTTTACAAATAGGCCAAACACTGTATAATTTGTTTGGTCTACTCCCTATGAAAAAAAAATGAGAATTTCGAGTTTTCGTTCTACCAAATACTGATGTTGAAAGCCTCGTCGATTGTTCTTAAATTCAAACCCATATTGATACGAATAAATCACCACAGAAACTCACTTCAGTTGATCATGATTTGCACAGGTCACTAAATTTCCCGAGCTTCGAAGTTAGCTTTCGTCGGATATTCAAGACCCTGAAGTGCAGGAACGAGGTTTATATCTTCTTCTGAATACATTGGAATGAACCAATACTTCTTGTCTGTTCCAAAGACCTACAAGAAAAAAAAATGCAATAACCCAAATCAACAAAGAAGCTAGCAATCAACTAAATTTAAAACTCAAAAGAAACCTGTTCAAAGTTCTTCTTCCTCCCAAGGTCATAACGCCAATTAGGCATGATCTTCTTTTCGTAAGCCTGAATTCCAAAGCATACCCGACCACAGTCAAAAGGTTCATGGATTCAGATTCAGATGAGAAATTGTCAATAAATTTTTAAATATGTTTTCAAATTATAAATGTCGAATACCTCAATAGTGGTTGTATTAGCAGCAACCAAAGTAATGTGCATAACCAGAAAACCCATTACACTCAATGCAAAAGCTAGATTTAACACTGTAATAATGGTAGAAAAAAAATATCAACATTAACATCAATAAGCAAATATAATTTGAAATAAAGGAGGAAAAAACAAAAAAGAGCACACAAAGCTCACCAAATGCAAGGAAAGTTGTCACCAACATACTTGGTGTCCCAGATATCTCTTCATCCTTAAAAAATGCTAAAAATCGGGATAGCAGTGCCAATGCCACAAGACTTGTTTCCAAAAACGTATAAAACTGCACTCGGTAATAAAAGGAATCCTTTGAGTCAAAATTTAACGGAAAGCAGCAATTCCTAGGAGGTGTTTATGCCAGTAAAATATTATAGAAGTAAGACCAAACTAATGTGTAGAGTTACCATTTGGAAACACTTTCTAGAGCTGGATCTGAGTTTGGACAAGAAAATGTAAGCATATTTATGAATATATTGTCTAAATTAGACAGTCTAATTAAGTTATATATCAGAACATATCTCATCCAAATCAACATTTGAATGAGATAATAAAAAAATATGTTTTCAAGAAAATTTATGGACGTTTCTGGTCCAAACCCAGATTCAGCTCCATAAAGTGTTTCCAAGCTAAGAAAGTACTGTTTAATTGATTATATAATTGAAATATGAAACTGCATATTAAACATGTATTTAATTGCTCAAATAAATATATAAACAAAACTTATAGATAACAAAAGATGAGGTATGTCATAGGCACTTTTATTAGAGAGATTTCACCTCTTAATAGTTAATAACTTGATAAAGTAGGATTTTGATGACGGCACTTTCTCCAAGATAAACAATGTAACATAACAACTTATATGGATTTTCTCTCAAACAATACTCGATACAAAATACACATAGTATTCTCTCATACTAAATTGATATCACGCATAGTTTTACTCATTTTTCGCCTATATCTTCCACTGGTCACATATATAATCAACATCCTAATACAGGAGGAAAGGTTAGGGCTAATAGTGTAAAGAATAATTAGGACATCTAGCGGTTATGAAGAAAGATCTTAGTGGTAGATTAGTATAAATAGAGGTAGATTTGTTAGAATTGAATATGATGAAACTAGTTCTCTCTACTCACCTAAGTGTAACTCTTCTCTTCTCATGTCAATTCTCAATTGCTCTTAGCAATTCATCATGTAAAGTCAATGTTTTAGACCTAAATCTAATACATGGTCTATCACGCCCCAAGTAAAAGGACAATTGAAAATCGGGTAATGAATGCTATAATAAAATAGGAACCTAAATTTTCTTGATTTTGAAACAAACACAAATCAATTTCCAACAGTTTATAGACAGTCAAAAGAGACAAGAATTCATCCAAAAGTGTCATAAAGTTACCAGAAAAAGGAGGAAGTATTTGTAGTTAAGTGCTCCAACACAATTCACAACCCAAACACAATGATGGTCCATTTTCAGCACACATCTTCCACCTGTTGAAGACAACAATGGAATGAATCCATAATCCCTTCTTGGGCAAATGCAAGAGTAATGCTTAAAACAAGAGTAATGCTTACTCACAAACAGAACAATGATGACAACGAGGTGGTTTTAGCTGATTACACTTTCTACAATAACGAACACCTGGATTTAAAGTAGCATCAACACCATTGTTGTGTACTTCAGATGCTTCCAACAACTCAGAAACACCCCTCTCCTCATCATCCATCAATGGTTCCCAATTATGTGGTACACTACCCGGGTTAGTGAAAACAACAGCGAAGTAACTCCATAATAGCATAACTAACTGTGATATGGGTTGTTCAGTTTCAGTTTTTCACAGTCTAAACAAACAAATCTGAATAAAAAAGACAGAGAATTTGAAACACTAACCAGAAAGTGAAAGAAGATCAAGACGATGATGGATATTAAGGAATCGAAGCCGCCGTAGAACAGCGCAGGACCATAATTGGCGAGGACGATAGCGTAGTAGGTTACGCCGACGATGGCGAGGACAAATAGGATCATGATGGAGCCAAGGGCTTTGAGGACAGTACAGAACTTGAAGACGTTCCAAGCCATGATAACTCCAGATCTGTAGGTAGAGGAGATGGAGATTACTTCGCCCTTAAATTCGTTAGTTTTTGTCTAGACTATCATCATCCATTATCCAATTCATCTGGATCAATTTCATCCTTGAATTTCTTGTTAATCGATACAGTTCTTCCCCCAATGAGCATAATAAGGTTTATGGATGGATGGATTCCTTCAGATATACATTTCTTAATCACTCTATTTTAAATAATCTTACACTTTTAAGAAATAATTCAAGTTTATATATCTTTAATTTTTCTTTAAGAAAATACTAAAATTTTAAAAGTTACATTTTTTATTTTTTTAAAATAAAGTGGATGTTATTTAAACATTTTGAGGTGGGTATATTTTTAATTAAAAAAATTTAAAATATTAATATATAATAATAAAATAAAAAGTAATAATTTAAAATAAAATATATAATAACTTTGGGTTATAAGTTAATATAGATAACTATACCAGTTTTTTCTCTAAAGAATAGAGTTCTCCTTTATAATTTTGATAGTATTTTAGTATAGTCGACATGTAAAAAGTCTCTCTTTTAAAATCTCATAATTTAGAGCTCATTTTTATTAAATTTATAAAAAAAACGAGGTTTGTCTTATTGGTTTGAAATGTCGTTAAACTATTATTAACGTGATATTTATAAAAAAAAATATATAAAAAGATCAATGTCACTAATTTAATTATTAAATTTCAACGAAGTGGGGTTTAAATACCGATTATCCGAATTTCGATAGTCAAAATCTAAATTAACTGAAATTCGATAATTAAAATAGTGGTATGAATTTTTAAAAAAAAATTATTTATAAATGTTGTGTAAATAATAAGTTAATAGTGTTTAAGAACGATTAATAAAACCTCATTTAGTGTAATTTGAACCATAAAAAATCTCAATTTTAAAGTTTAAAAAAAAATCAAAATCTCAATTCAACTCAATACAAAAACCAAATTTGATAATCCAGCCATTTTATTAAATATTATTTTTAACATTTTATAATTAATGCCAAATTTGTGTTAATTTTGACATTTTAAAACTTATTAAAGGAATAGTAATTTAGAAATTAGTGAAAAAATTAATGTCTAAGACTAAGACTTCTTAATGATGTAACAAACTATTTGATTTACAATTTAACAAGATTACATATTCAAATTTTTATTTACTCAATATATCATTAATATAGTTGAAAATGTTTTAATAAACTAAGAAAAATATTGTGTCAAATAAGACTATAAAATTGTAATGATTTCTCAAAATCAAGTATTCATAAATTATGTTTATTTAAGTTATAAAACATCATTTCATATTTACAACTAAAAATGAACTATTTTTTTTTTGTCAAAATAAGACTTAAGTTATGTTTGTTTATTTGAGTCATATTAACATCTAAATCAACATCATTTCGATACTCAACAAATTTAAGTGTTTATAACAAAATGGAACCATGTAAAGACTATTTAGTAATCACCCATGATGATTATAACCTTATATCTTGAACACCCTAAAAACCATATAGGATAATTAGTTTTGAAGACTCTATATTGAATATTAAAACAACATCAAATTCATAGAACTTAAAACATGTTATTGCTGTTGACAATCATACCATCCATCTCATGACAAAGAAACCACTTTAATTTTGAAAATACTCCATAAAAATCCATAAAAGACTATCTTCCAAAAGAAACTGGATTTGTTGATAAGCAATGACCCAAGATGATGATGATCAATCTTTCCTAAGTTCCATCAACTCTTGACGAACTCCAGCAGCATTCACCACAAATATTTCCAGTCTGTCTCCCTTGAGAACACAATTTTTACATAAAGTCAAAAAAAATTGAGCGACAAATAACCCAAATCACCAACTAGATAGATGCAAGAACCAAGTAAAAATCATAAAGAGAAGTGGTTTCTTATTGCCAGTTGACCAACAAAGAGTTTCAACAAGTAAGAAAAAAGTTTCAGTTTGTTTGGGCATTAAATTACAACTTTAACTTAAATCAAGTTCTACATGGCAGCAAATTTTGCTTTTGAATCTGGATCCAAATACGATTGGAAACTAAACTTAGTTTGAGGTAGATTCAGAAACTTATTGGTTGTCTCTCATCTAAATCCAAATCCGGATACATAAACTGGAATAAAAAAACAATTGTTTCCAAAGTTCATAGAATTATCTTCATGTTTCAAGTTATATAAAGACTAAGAAAAAATGGTGCTAACTTCTCTATAAAGAATGGGGAATTGAGAGTGATAAGTTATCAAGACAACTAATTATCATGTGAGCAATTTTAACTTTAGATTGATAGACTTTTGTATTCAAAGCATGTTTTGTTACCCTGTAAAATGGCAGTAAGCCATTTTACCAAAAAAAGGACTAAAAACAATTCACGAGGTGTAGGAGCTTACAGTGTATATATCCCTTTCTGTGGCAGATGCAAAACAAGTCTTCACCAAATCAATTGCTTCGATTTCAGACAGAGGAGTGACAGCATCCTGCAAAATTTCATTCATTTCAAATAGATAGGAATACTAAAGGAGTCCGCAGTAGTTGCTTGCAAATGAAATATAGCAAAATCCAAACCTTGGCAGGTAGTAAAAGGGGGCTTGGAGATTTTAGCTGGTTGTCCAAAAATGGCATAATGAGTGTAGAACCAGAACCTTGAGCACTATATCCAACTCTCTCATAAGATCCAACAGCATCATAAGTGTATACACATCCCATTCCTAATATGTTAAAAAAAATGTGATCCTGTAGTGAATGGTGATAATAAAAGCTTAATCAAATCAGAAAAATGACACCATTGTACCTTCATTATCAAGGCCACCCAACACATTGAATGCATAATAAGGAAAGAAGCGTTTGTAGTAAAGTGTGTTGGAAAGCAACTGAGCCATAGCAGGGCAACTCATCTGCTTATTATGTTGGTGCTGATAAGTCTGTCAACAATCAAGGAAAAATAACTTCATTTTGTGCAAATTTCCCATATTAGTGGGAAGCAGTTGAAAGAAGTTACAAATATTAGTAGAGAATGATTCTACAACACCAAAACAAGAAATTCGTTGCATAGAAAGTGAGATATTACCAACTCATCTCATATCTTACTGTATAACTATTCGAGCATAATGCTTTTAATATTATTGAGCTACTCTTCAAATATGAAAAAAATTACATAGTCAAGATTCCACAATAATGAAAATCACAAGAACTTAATATTAAGTCAGGTATAAGCAGGCTTTAACATAATGAAACAAATATAGTAATTCTTAGCTTTAATAGCAACTAGGAATCAATGACAACTCAGCAACTATTTGCAAAAATAGCTGTACCAAATTAGACAGAATTATATTATGTGGCTACTATTGATCCAAAGCTCAATAGTGTGAGTGCTACCCTCACCTCAATCAACAAAAGGATAAAAAGAGTTTTGGAGGATCTAAAGTGCAAATGATTTGAAAAGAGGCAACAGATATAAACAATAGAGGTTCAAACATTCAACAATCAAAAATCACATAAACTAAACAACATTGATAAGCCTCTCTATATGCTTCAGATGAAAGAGTAGATGCTTCTTTGTCCTTTGAAAAAAGAATTTATGGACTTTGTCTACATCTTCTCTCTTCTCACCTTAATAATTAATTTATATTTGAAAACTATGTTGTCTCTTGAGGACCATCATTCATGCATTTCCAACAAGATAGACATTAATAATTTTTTGTGAGCTTCTTAACTAAAATCTTGGTAAAATTGACCACATTAATATTTGATTATCAGTTACACTAACACTTATAAGAACATTAAGAGCCCAACAATACAAGAAAATCCTCGCTACTGATGGTCAATAGAATCAGATTTGTTGTTCACTTTCATGTGATGAGGTGAGAACTGAGAAGGCTAATCCTGTAAAAATTGTCCCGAAAATAAATAATCTAGAAGATTGAATCCTCCTATCATGATGTAATGAAAAATAAAGAAAACTACATCCCAAAAAATTATCAGATTTTTAAGCAGCTATTTTCAAATTAACCATGCCGACATAACAGTATTATTAAATGTCTAGCTGCCAAAAGTTTTAGCAGGGCTCTCACATCGGCCTGAAACCCTGAAGAGGTTAAAATTCATCTGCTTCACAAGAGAAAAAAAACAAAATAAACAAGTCACTATCCTTCTATGAATACTTACCAAATGTCTAGCTCCCAAAACCTTTTGCAGAGCTCTAACATCGGCTTGAAATCCTGAAGAGGCCATAAAAGCTTTATCTGCTCTGCACGATTATAAGAAAACATATTTTCATATTAGAAAGAAAAGGTCTTTTAGCTCATAATCATCACAATATAATGTTGCCCACAAGTAAGTAATAATAGAAACAACAATCTTCTAGATTTTAAACCAACACCATGATAAAATACAGATGAAATCCATAAGGTGGTATACAAAACTTTAAGCTCAATAACTATAATCTGGTCCAATGCTAACAAATCGTTTTGCTCCACAGGGAATGAAGTATGTTCAGGGTAATGCCACTGCTAGTTTCTTTTCATAAATTGCAAGAGCTTTACCCAAAATATGGTTCACTGCATCAGAACACAAATCACAAGAGCTCAATGCTAAACCATGAACTCAAAACTAACATTCCATGTTCAGATTAACTGGAATTAAAAGAATGCCAATCATCAAACTACAAATTAAATCACTTCTTAGTTAGTTTTTCCTAGTCTCTTGCCAAGTACTGAAATTTCCTAACTCCAACACACTCAAATGATGATTGTTTAAGTTTATATAGGCAGACAAAGTAGTCGTAACCGTACAATTTGCAGATTTTGGAATAATCGCGGGTTAGAATGCTGTAACCCGTTGACATTCTGGTATCAGCAGCGATAACACAGTAGTCAGCTCCAGCTATAGCAACGCAGGTCCTGGGAGAGCAAAAGGTAAATCGATATCATTTTAGTTTCTAACAGGAAAGAAAGAGAGAGAGAGAGAGCTAACCCGCCATTGTTGTCATAAGGAGACCAGTTTGCTTGTTGCTTCGTCATGGTGATTGTGTTGGAAAGACGGGATCAGAGAAGAAGAAGACGATGATGATGGCTAGGGCTTGCTTTTGTTCAAATCTCTCAAGTGATTCAGATCGAGTTACCGATCCTTTCTTCTCTTTCAAGACAAGGAGAAGTATTGCCCTACGAACGACGTCGTTCTGTATGTTTTTCTTGCAATTTTATTAGGGGCCTAATTTCTATTTTGGGGCTATAACTTGTGCCATTTTTGCGATTTGAGGGTTCCAACTTTAAAAATCTGTCATATGAGGCTCCGTCATTTATTTCCTAGGTGGCATGTGTATTTAAATAAAATTACATGCCACATCATTTTTAAATTTGTAATTAAAAATATAAATATTTTAAATACTTCAATCCAAAATTTAAATGTTAAAATATATTTTAAAATTTATCAAATATATAAAAAAATAAAAAATAATTTATAAGTTTGAACAACAATTAAAAAAAATGTTTCTTCTTAATAAGAATTAAATTAATTACACCATTTATTTGTTTATCTGTATAGTTACGATATATCGATCCGGAGATTTTATTTTAAGTTGTGTCATACATTTTTCTCTTATCTAAAGTAATCTTAGACGTGTTTTACACTATTATATTTACCCTCACTTTGACAAACCAACCACCAAATCTCAATCGACATTTCATCTCGTGACATCACATATTTTCACAATTTTTATCCCCCATCAAACCAACCACCAATCCCCTGAATCGACCATATTTTTACGACTCGCACTTTTTCATATATCTCTTTATCCCAAGATAAACCACTCACCAATTTTATCAAGACCTCTTATGACTCACACTTTTTTATATGACACTTTATCTCGTTAGCAAACCACTCATCAATCTTAGTCGACATTTTACCCACCGCTTCAATAAATCAACAACCAAATCTCAATCGACAACCTTAGTCAATCAACATCTAATTCATATACTTGGTCAATCAATATCTCATTTATATATTTTAACCACTAATATCTAATTTGTTAAAGACTTTTTATATTATCCTCACTTCGGAAAACCACCCACTAAATTTGCAATTGAATCTCTCATCTCATTACCTCACACACTTTCACACATCTATCCCTCGTCAAACCAATCATCAATCCTCTTCTCTTGACTCACACGTTTTCATATGTCTCTTTTATCCCATTGGCAAACCACCTACCAATTTTAGTCGATCTCTTGTGACTCACACTTTTTATATGTCTCTTTATCCCTTCGACCGATAAACCACCCGATCGAATCTCATCTCCTAATTAACATCTAATTCATATACTCGGTCAATCAACATCTCATTCATATATTTTTAACCACTAATATCTAATTTGTTAAAGACATTTTATATTTACCCTCACTTTGGCAAAGCACCCATTAAATCTCAATCTCATGAGGCAAACTACCCACACTAAATCTCAATCGAATCTCATCTCACCCTAACCACTAATATCTAATTTGTTAAATACATTTTATATTTATCCTCACTTTGGCAAACCACCCATTAAATCCCATTCTCATCTCATCTCATGAGGCAAACCACCCACACTAAATCTCAATCGAATCTCATATCATCTCACGACCTTAACCACTAATATCTAATTTGTTAAAGACATTTTATCTTTACCCTCACTTTGGCAAACCGCCCACTAAATCTCAATCTCATCTCATCTCATGAGGAAAACCACCCACACTAAATCTCAATCTCATCTCATCTCATGACCTCACACACTTTCACACACCTCTTATCCCTCTTCAAACCAACCATCAATCATCATCTTGTGACTCACACATTTTTATATGCCTCTTTTATCCCCTCACAAATCACCTACCAATCTCAGTCGATCTCTTGTGACTCACACTTTTTCATATGTCTCTTTATTCATCGACAAACCAATCGATCGAATCTCATCTCCTGATCTCACACACCTCGTCAAACCAACCATCAATCCTTATCTTGTGACTCACACTTTTCTATATGTCTCTTTATCCCTCGACCGACAATCCACCATCTCTCAAATATTTATAATAATCAATTTCAAATTAATATCTGTTGGGATTTGAATCCTAGTGTTAAGCATGAAATAGAGAGTGTATTATAACACTAATAACAAAATTTATAAACAATAATGTTAGAAGAGCTTACAATAGCCACGGTTGTAAAGGAAATCTTTTTACGTTCATGCGTTGATTATTTTCTAGCATTTACGTTCAAGATAAACGCTCAAACATCAACTACCAGACTGTCTACCCAACTATCAATTTCTAAGGTAATAAAGTTAGTACGCATCAGGTGGAGGCATAATTTATCAGTCATAAATAAAATTTCACTACATAAGACAATAACATATTTTAGAATGAGGTAAATTTTAATTTTTCAGTATAAATAAGAGTGAACAGAAAACATTACCCTGGTCTAGTCCTATTTCAAATATGAACCCCACAAGTAACTTTTTCTTGATTGACAATCCTTATACATCCTTAAAAAGGGCGTTGTAATAGGGGTTTTTCATTTTTAGGGGCAATTTTATGCGTGGAAGGACTTCTATAATTTTTATGGCATGTGATGGTCGAGGAGCCTCCATTGCTACTTCTTGCGTTTTATGAACTTGAATCGGTGCATGTTGAACTATTGCTGGTAGAATAGGGAGGCATTTTTTGTTTTTTACAACCGTAGTGGGAGAAATGTTGTTGTTGCTTTCGGTGGTGGGAGGATCGTTGTTGTTCTTAAATCGGTGTAGGTTGAACTATTGTTGGTAGAATAAAGAGTCATTTTTTGGTTTTTACAACCGTAGTGGGAGAAATATTGTTGTTGCTTTCGGTGATGGGAGGAACGTTGCTGTTGAAATGTGGGGTTCAATTTTCTGGGAAATTTTATGGGCTGTGATGGTCGAGGAGCTACTTCTTGCGTTCTATGGATTTGAATCGGTGTAGATTGAACTATATCTAGTAGAATATAGAGGCATTTTTTGGGCAATTTTGTGGGTGTTCCTAGGACTTAAATTGGTGTAGGTTGAACTGCCGTGAAGTGGGAGTAATGTTGTTGTTTCTCTTGGTGGTGGGAGGAATGATGTTATTGTCGGCTTCGTTGGTGGGAAGATGTTGTTTTTCTCTTTGTTGCTAATGTTTAGTGTTGTCTAAGCTCCTTGCTAAGCCTTCCCTAAGCACCGAATGAGAGTTTACGACCATGGCAAAAGGCTCAAAAGTGGCTTCTACAAGTTTAATTGTGTTTATGTTGTGCATCTCATTTAGATATTTAGCATCTCGTGCCAATGCTTCTGTAGTGGCAGCAAGCCTCTTCAAACAAAAGGCAAGAGATGATGTCATGTCACGCTGAGGATTCTGATGCTTCTCAATCGAGGCTGCTCATTCTGAGGCTTCTCATTCGGAGGCTTCTCATTCAGAGGATGCTCATTATGAGGTTTCTCATTTGGAGAATTCTCATTCGAAGGTTTCTCCTTCTAAGTTAGCTCCTTTAAAGGTTCATCCTCTTCTTATATCATTAGAATGGTTGTGCGAGTAATGACTCTACCTAGTCCAAACCCCCATGTTTGGAGTCATACTCGATCCTCTCGTACATCTTCTTGTCGTTCCAACATCCCAAAATTGGGAAAGTCCTAGGAATTTTTTCTGTTTACCTTGTGCTCAACGACTCGGTCCAAGTAGCACAACTAATCCATTTGCATTTATAAATATATTACGTTCAAAATTTTGAAACTATTAAACTACAACATGGTACTTATATGTTATTTGAACATTCACCAAAAGAAACGTTAGTGGTCCATGAAAAAATGACTTATTTTTTTCGTGCCACTTATACGCACTTTCCACAAGTCCGTCTAAAGTGAACTTCCACCAGTTGTAATCATTTATTTTAGATACATCCTATAGGGATTTCAAGATTTTGAATCTACAAAAAAAAATAGAGAGGCTCATATGTATTTACATAAAAGTCGAGATGCTTTTACATGAAGATGAAATGATTTTACATGAAGGTCGAAATGCTATTACATAAAATTCTACTAAATAGTTTGGGTATACATGCACTATGAATTTTGAGAAATCCACAAAAAACTAGAGACAACATACACAACCGAGTCTATCTGAAAGTTGTTGTCTTCAACTTTGTTCTATAGAATTATTTTCGGCATTTCATGGGTCCAAGGACCTCCCTTGTTCTCCATCATTCCTCATCTCCTTCTCCACGCCCTGAGATTATCATTGTACTCCTACTCATCCGTGTTGACTCCAATGAACTTTCTAATTTCTCTAAGGGAGATTCAATACACATTGAACATCCTCTTCATTAATCTGAACCTCCTCTCCAATATTCAGGACGATGGATCTCCTTCTGGATTTGAAGTGACTCATAATGCATTAAAGAAATTCACTAGGCATTTAGATATGCTCATTGAAAGAAGAGAACCAAATCCAATGTCCCTCACTATATTATTTTTTTCTTCGGATAAATTTTGAATGAAGTTGTAAAGTTCCATTGGAGAAGTTCGGGTCTTAAATATTTCATCTTTAGAAAACTTTCTTCTTTTCTAAAGAGGTTTCTCATTCAATTCTTCATTAGCATTTGTCGCCGGTATGTCCAAGGGTGTCGAGGGCTTGCTTGATGCATTGAGTTTTCTTTTCTTTAGTTGAACCCTACAAATAATATGAGTATAGCGTAAATAAAATAATTGATCAACTACAATATTAAAACAAAAAGCAAGCAAATATGTACATTATCTAACTTTAAATGAGTTATCTCATGTTTTTAACTTTCATTTATGTCGTAGATTCAATATATGGAACTATTTGTTTATCTGAATCCTTTATTATGAAATGAGAGATGACCATATAGCTTCCAAAAAATAAAAAATCAAACAAAAACCTGTAAATACTAAAATGCGAAACGCTTTTTACAATTTTTGCAGCACAATATCACTACCGGAAGAGGAGCTACTTCAAACGCGAGAAAACAAAGAGAATCCGAAAGAGAAAACGAGCAAACAGAGAGAATCCGAAAGACGAATGAGTAAAGTAAAGCTTAGATAGAGAGAGTTAGTCGACAATGGCGGGCTTGATTAACAATTATTAAAAATAATTAATTTTTAGCGCTTCATTAGGTAGCGCTGTAAAATACCTAGTAAAGCAAGCTTCACTCGTTAGCGCTAGTTTCACCTTTTATTCTCTAGTTGGGTTTATATGAAGGAATAAATGTTTTTACATGTATGTATAAATGTTTTACATGAATGCGTCAGTAGTTTTACATGAACGTTTAAATATGTTATATATATATATATATAATTATTTATTAAAGAAGTGAAACAAACGCTATTTAGTGAAGAAAGCTTCACTCGTTAGCCCTTGTTTCATTCCTATAAAGTAACGCTTAACTCACTTTTATTTAATAAATATATCTATCAATTCTATCTCCTGTGAAAATATTCATTCTCCCAACCCAAAACCTTTCCTGTTAGCTCATGGTATGTGTGTTTCAGATCTAGTTTTTGGGAGATTCCTGAGGTAGAAAACGTCTTCAATAAAGATGAAGATTGCCCAGTTGTGGTGGAAAACATCTTCAGTGAATGAAGAATGTATACTTGAAGTGAAAACTACTCTCCAATTGAAGATGAAGAATGTCCACCTCTAGTGAGAAGCGCCAACTTTGGGAGACTTCCTGTGGGCAAAAACGTCTTCAATAAAGATGAAGAATGTCCATCTATAGAGGGAAGCGCCAGATCTGTGAGATTCTCTATGATTTTCCACGGCTTCAATAAAGATGAAGAATGTCCACCTCTGGTGGGAAACGCAAACTATGGGAATCTCCCTGTGCTGAAATGTCTGAAAGCGTCAACTTTGGGAGATTCCCTATGGTCGAAAATAGCTTCAATGAAGATGAAGATTGTTATCATGTAAAACTATCAATTAAAGTTGTAATGGAATGGAATTTAGTTCATCCTTAAATCCGATTATCATTGATAATAATAATAATTTTACATGAATGTATGACTGTTTTATATTAATGTATGTTAATTTTAAAATATTAATGTGTGTTTTTACATTAATGTGTGTTACTTTTTACATGAATCCGATTATCATCCTTAAATTTTTTGTTATATATATATATATATATTTATATAATTATATAAATTATAAAATAATGAATAAAAATTAATTAAAATATATCATAAATTAATTAATGCGAACTGAACATTGATGGAATGGAAGCAGTTGGAAGAGATAATAAGGTTGTAAGGACTGATGATTGATGTGAAATGATCATGATAGCTGAAGTGAATAGACATAAAAATATTTTGTTGATAATATAATTTGAGGTGAATGTAGCTTGACTTGATTTTACAGTACAATGTAAATAAAAACGAAGAAAGCGCACTAGACTGAAGCTAACTTCATATTTTTTGTAAACTGGTAAGACTTGTTTTACTCTTATCAGCGCTGTAAATACATAGTGAAGCAATATTCACTCGTTAGTGCTTATTTCATCTTTTTTCAGCGTAGTAAATACATAGTGAAGCAATCTTCACTCGTTAGCGTTTGTTTCACAATTTTTTTGCGCCGTAAATACATATTGAAGAAATCTTCAATCTTTAGCGCTTGTTTCAACTTTTTCTGGTGCTATAAATACATAGTGAAGCAATCTTCACTCGTTAGCACTTGTTTCATCTTTTTTTAGCGCTGTAAATAATTAGTGAAGCAAACTTTATTCGATAACGCTTATTTCATCTATTTTTATTCTCTAGTAGGGTTTACACGAATGTATAAATGATTTTACATTAAGGTATTAATGTTTTTACATTATTGTATTAGTGGTTTTACATGAAAATGACAAGCATATATTTTCATTGATAATAATAATGATTCATACTTTACAAAATTTTGTTTCACTCGTGTACACATAAAGAGTTCATACACGTGGTAAAGCATTTCTACATAAATAAATAACCAAAATTACTAGTATAAAAGAGCAACTTTGTATCAAATCTTGACTCATAATACGATTCTCTCATCGCTATGTCTTCTTGCTCGACGAAAGATGGAAGGTAGAGCTCATTGGCTACATTCACAACATTGATCCAACGACTGGGGAATTGAACTGTACGAGCAAGCACCAACCTTTATGGGTACATCAAGTAAAGAGAATGAGAAATAAGAGTCATGTCCAAAAGAACGAGTCCTTCCCACGAATAGGATCCTGCATGCCAAATTATCAAAATATAATGGCGGTATAGTAGCAGGTAGATTCTACTAATACCAACACAATGATGAATGAAGAACCCTCCATCTCGTACATCATGCTATTAAAGAGATACCACAGAACAATGAAGCGAATTGAGTGATCATCATGAATGACATGGTCAGCTCTAACTCCAGTCATCCTTTACAACTGAAGATTTGAAAAGAAGTGTAAAGAGTTGAAGGACGGGGCAAGAAATTCAATTTGTCCAACAACCAGAGGTATAAGACCAAAAGTGATCCTTAGCGGGAATAGGAGATTGGGTCTGAAACAATGTTGTAGAGACCAATGAGTGTCTCGGCGAGTACAATGCCAACCAACCTTTAGGCATTTTCCATCAGAGAAGGAACTACCCCGAGGAGCCTATCGGAAGGTTGTCGGCCTTCAGCGGGACACAAAAAATGGGCCAGAACCATGAGCATGAATAGTTGCTTTGTTTGTGGCTGATGGTCCTATCCGCTCTTTGGACACGCCAAATGAAATCGTCAATGTGTTGCATATTGATAAATCCATGATCCATGGTGAACAATGCGACGTTAGACATTCTACAACCATACAAGTTATAGAGAATCTCGAATGGAAATTAAGGTAGAGGGTCGTTAGAGAACAGAAGCATGAGCTAATTAGATCGACACTTGAGGATTGCTTGAAAGTCCTCAATTGTCGGGTAAATGTGCATATCCCCAATGATAAAAGAACAACTTTCCGGACTCCATCTACTCTACATATGAGCCATCAACGCTCCGTCAATATTTATACGAATATGCAGTAGAATCTCATCTACATCATAGGCTCCGAATGCGTTAGGGTTCTTAATGATTAGACTAACTTATCGCTCCAACTGTTGCTCCGATAAACAAGAATCTCTAGCTCTAAAATATTATGTTTAACTCACCGACTCAATAGATTGAGGTATCACTAGTAGAGGGTTGAGATGGAGAGATTTAAGAGAGAGAAAAAATATTGAGAGGGAAGAAGACGATTATAAGGCATACGCAGCGTAAATAATAGCGTAAATAGAAGTGAAGCAAGCTTCATTAGGTATCGCTTGTTTCACTTCTATCAGCGTTGTAAATATAAGTGAAACATTCTTCACTAGGTAGAGCTCGTTTCATCTTTAATATTCTCTGGTAGGGGTTACATGAAGGCATAAATACTTTTATATGAACGTATAAAAGTTTTCACATGAATGTGTTAGTGGTTTTACATAAAAATTGATGTAATACTCAAGTAAAATTGATGTAAAACAAAACGAATCTTCACTCCTTTGCGTTGCGCTTCATAGGCTGGTGATGTAAAACGTATTGAAGCAAAGGAAGCTTCACTCGTTAGTGCTTGTTTTATCTTTTTTTTTTATTCTGTGGTAGGATTTACATGAAGGAATCAATGATTTTACATTAAGGCATTAATGTTTTTACATTAATGTGTTAGTGGTTTTACATGAAAATTATTATCAATATAAATAATAAGTGCATTAATATGATAAAAGAACAAACAACATAATGTGAAATATAATAATTACAATGATTATACAGCTCTTATATAAGTGATTTCTTTAAATTCCTCTTATTCAAATTCAAATTTGACATAAGAAAATTGTATAGGTATTTTATCCTGAGTGTGCCAAAAGCTTCTGAGGCTTTCAAGGCAACAAGAAAAAGTATGGAAATTAATAAAAAAAAGTGTGAATGAAGTATATATGTTTAACACTTATATTGTCATTAGTGATGTCAATATTCTAGTTCCTGACATCTCCTCTATAAGTCTCCATGTGCCTCATACAATAAACACCACAACATGTGATGTTTATATCATTTTCCAAGGTAATTTTAGACACTTAAATGTCATGTTTAGATTTTATACCTCTCAAAAAAGTAGTAAATAACCCCATATATTTTCTTATACCAGTATACTTACTATTAAAAGAAACACATGTCGGAATGTCATGTTGTATAGTATGTGTCGGAATGTCATGTTGTATAGTACTTCTATTTTGTTTACAATCGTATTTATATATATAACAAAGAAATGCCTAGAGCGGATGACTGACATGAATATCTGTAAAATGAAGAATTATTGGTTATCATTGCATATAAGCTTAAACGAAATTTCTTATTTGAAAGGTTTGCATACAAGGTCAGTAGTGTTGATGTCTTCTTTTGATATTTTATACTTTTGCATCTCTTCCTTAAGTGCATCCTCAAATGATGAGTAATCATGTTCCATCATAATTTGTAAATAAATTCTAAATTATCAATATCATGAACATTGAGCATAATACATAAAATACAACCAAGTGAAGTACTTACATAGGAAAATGTAGAAAAGCAAATTATTCGTTTTTCATGCCTTGCAACCCTACTAAAATTCGTGTTCAAAAGTTGGGCCCAAACATCTACTATTTTAGTGCAAATATTTGTTTCTTCTTTCATTGAGTTAAAAAGTGCACGTGTTACATTGGTTGAGCCCTAAAAGAGGACCTCACCGCAAAGCACATTAATTTAGAACATACACTACTTTGTTATTTTAATTTGAGAAAAGCTTTACTTACTTTGACCGAGTTATTCAGAATAAACCAAATCGGCCAATAGTTATTCCTTGTTTGTTATTTTACCTAACTTCTTGGCCACGATGTTTATGTAAAGGGATTGAAGCAACACCGGAACTCTGTTAATCCTCCTCTTCAGATGGTCATTAATATTAACATCCCCTTATCTTCATCATCTTTAGAATCTTCACTGAAATCATCCCAATGAACAAAGTCTCCACTATCTTTAGTGTCCCCATCTACCGCCTTTGTAGGGTCTTCAATATTTAAACAACCATCTTCATTAGGAACAACTATCAAGGAATTATATACAATATCCCAATCTGCAGCCTTTGGAGGATCTTCCATATTTACATAACCCTCTTCAGTAGGCTCAATGGCTGGGGGACTTTTATTTGTAAGGTCTTTATTCACTTTGAAATGTTTTTTGTACACTTCTGACTTTGTAAAATTCAGGATACCGACCTTAAGAATATGCCTAGGATCGATGTTGAGTTTCTCCAACTCGCTTGATAAATATAATAACTATTGTGCCATATCTTTAAAAATTTGGGTGACTTTGGATGTTAACATTTGTAGATTAAAATAAGAATAGTTTATTAGTATCAACAACGTGTAAGTATATACAAATGACAGTAAATTTATTAATTCAGTACATTTTCTTTGTTTGTTGGAGTATCATTCATCATCTCATGTTCTGGTAATTCCAAATAATGATCTGGAATCTTAGGTAGAGGTGATTCCAAATCATTAAGTGGTAGACGTACCCTGACCCTCCCACGTCCAAAACCACCTGCTCGAGATTCTAACATCCTGATCTCTGACAATATGGTGTCATCCCAAACAGAGATGATTGGAAAAGACCTCCGATAAGAATGTCATACACCATTTACAACAACACAATCGAGGTAGCACAACTAAAAGAAAAAGGAAACATGTTAGTGAATATTTAATAACTATCAAACCGAAACAAGAGAATTCTTATAAGTTAATAGAAGATTTACCAATAAAAAGGTTAGAGGTCCATAAAAAAAGATTGTTGATTTTTTTGTTGATATTTTTTTCCATTTTCGGACACTTTCTTGTAGTGTGAATTTGCACTAGTTAATGTTCTTTATGTTCTCAACATCCATTAAGGATTTGAGAATTTGAACCTGCATTAATATAATAAATGTGCAAGTATTCACAAATACAAATAAATATATAATAGATTTGAAAAAATATTTACCTGTATCTTGAATTTTGAACTATACATAAAAAACTTGAGACAACATAGACAACGAAGTCAATTTTGAAATCGTTGTCTGCACTTCTGTTATTTAATATTATAGCTATCATAGAATTTTTTCAAGAGCTCCAGTTGATTCACTTCTGCCCCATCTTACCCTCCAAGACCTCAAGAATGCATAAAAATTAGGGTCATGTATGTCCGTCCCAATGGACTCAACTATGTCCATTGACCCTCTAGGAAGGTTGAGCACAGACTAGACAAGGTCTTCATCGATAAGGATCTGATCACCGTTGACCAATACCAGAGAACTCTCCTCGGGGTCGAAAATGGTCACTACATGTTTGGATAAATGAATAGGGAACATGGAGACACCCAATGTAAGAAGAGAACCAAACCTGATTTTCTTTACAACTTCCTTCTGCTCTTCAGTAAGTTTTTGAATCATGTTGAAAAGGCCATTTGGGGAGGTTCTGGTTTTAAAAATTACTTTCCTTCTACTTTTAGGGGATTTGGTATTTCTTCATCGAGAGGTGTAGCTGTAGTTGTAGAAATGAGAAGAGACGTTGATTCAACAGTTTTCGATGACTTCATATTCCTCTTCCTTTCATATTGATTCCCTATATCCCTACAAAACAAAATTTTCAGTAAAAGAAGAAAATGCAGTAATTTACAAATGAAATGCAATACACTAGTGTAACACTAATTAAAATACTAAAAACACAATATTAATCAAAATACACTACCTCTCTGATTTATCGTCAGTGTTATTGTTGGATACATGAATGATTTCATTGATGTTGTTAAATACCGCAAATACGATTTATTGGTTGTTGGATATTTCCACGAGCATGTTGTTGTTGTTGTTTTGTGCCATTTTCGCAAGAAATCTTCGCAGCGGAGAAGAATAGTCCTTAGGTTTGAAAGTTGAAAGTTGATTTTGAGAAAGAAAGTGAATAGTGGGAGTGCAACGGGAAAATTTGTATTTATTTCTTTAGTGAGTGAAGTTAGCTTCACATTTATTTAATCCTATCAGTGTTGTAAATAGAAATAAAGAAAGCATCACTAGGTAACGCTTGTTTCACTCCTATTAGAGTTGTAAATAGAAATGAAGCAAACATCATTAGGTAGCGTTTGTTTCACTCATATTAGCGTTGTAAATAGAAATGAAGCAAGCATCACTGGTTAGCGCTAGTTTCATTCCTATCCGCGCTGTAAAAATGTAGTGAAGAAAGTTTCACTACGCTTGTTTCACTCATATAAGCATTGTCAATACACCTAATGAAGCAATCAAACTTCACTAGTTAGCGCCTGTTTCATCCTTTTTAATTCTCTAGTAGGGATTACCTGAAGTTATAAATGATTTTAGATGACTGTGTTAGTGATTTTACATGAAATTTCTTAAAGTCATATAAATTTATAAAATAAAGTTAAGCGAAGGAATTGAATAGCGTCTCGCTTCATTCAACTTTACATTGCGCTCTCATTAACCCATAAATAAATCCGGATTCCGGATATCTCTTTCTTTATTCCAACCCGCGACTTGATTTAATAATAAAATATTGAAGCGGTATCTGATTAGTCTAGAACCGGGGAACACCAGAATCGGTAACAGAAGAAACAGACTACTAGGTGCTTTTGATGCGCCTTGTTTGTTTGAATTCTTTTTAGGGGCTAGGCATCTACGTCTGTGTCTTATTTGAACATTTATTTTTTCTTTTCTATCAATCTGCAAAATAAAAACCCAAGACAAATTAATTAAAAGAAGATAAAATTCTTTTGACGTCTTTTTAATTTGTAAAAATTTTATTTTATCTAGGAGTGAGCAAACGGGTAAACCCAACCCGTATTAACCAACCCATATTCAATCCAAATTAAATTTATCCAACCCATAACTCAACCCATATTATTTACTAATATGAGTTGGGTATGGGTTGGGTTGGGTAACCCAGATTATTTTTTTATTTTTTCATTTAACATGTATTTGACTCATTTAACACATTTTTATCCGTTTAACACGTTTTTGACATTTTTTTACACGTTTTAAACATGTTTAACACGTTTCCATGTTTTTGGTACGTATTGACACATTTTTGACACGTTCAACACATTTTTCACGTTTTTGACACATTTAACACGTTTTTTTTGCATGTTTTCACTTTTTTTTTACACATTTAACACGTTTTTGATACATTGAACACGTTTTTTTTATGTTTTTGACATGTTTTGACACGTTTTTGACACGTTTGACACATTTTTCACGATTATGACACATTTAACATATTTTGACACGTTTTTCACGTTTAATACATTTTGACACGTTTAACATGTTTTTCACGTTTTTGACACGTTTAACACGTTTTTAACTTGTTTAATACGGTTTTTCATGTTTTTGGCGCGTTTAACATGTTAAACATGTTTTTCACGTTTTTGACACGTTTACCACGTTTTTAACATGTTTAACACGTTTTTCATACATTATTCACGTTTAACATGTTTTGACATGTTTAACACGTTTTGACACGTGTAACATGTTTTTCACACGTTTAACACGTTTTTCACATTTTTGGCACGTTTTGACACGTTTAATATATTTTTGACATGTTTAACACGTTTTTCATAATTCTGGCACGTTTTGACACGTTTAACACATTTTTGACACGTTTAACACGTTTCTCACATTTTTGGCACGTTTTGACACGTTTAACACATTTTTGACATGTTTAACACGTTTCTCACATTTTGACACGTTTAATACGTTTTTCACATGTTTAATGTTCCAAAATGTGAAAAACGCGTTAAACATGTCAAAAACATGTGAAACGTGCTAAAAACGTGTTAAAACTTGTCAAAACGTATTAACGTGCAAAAAACATGTTAAATATGTCAAAAATATGTAAATGTGCAAAAACATGTTAAACGTGACAAAAATGTGAAAATCGTGCCAGAAACGTGAAAACCGTGTTAAACATACCAAAATGTGTTAAATGAGCCAAAATGTGTTAAACAAGGTCAATATGTCAAAAATATGTTAAATGCGTTAAAAATGTGTTAAACATGTTAAACATATCAAAAACGTGTTAAACGTGTTACAATGTCAAAAATATATTAAACGTGTCAAAAACGTGAAAACCGTGTTAAATGTGCCATAAACGTGAAAACTGTGTTAAACTTGTAAAAAAACGTGTTAAACATGTCAAAAACGCGTTAAACGTGAAAAACATGTTAAACTTATCAAAAACGTGTTAAACTTATCAAAAACGTGTTAAATGTATTAAATATGTCAAAATCGTGTTGATCATGATAAAAATGAGTTAAACGTGACAAAATTGTGGAAAATGTGTTAAACATGTGAAAAACATGTTATTAGTGTGAAAATCAGAAATTGTGTGAAACGTATTAAACATGTTAAAATCGTGTTAAACGTGCCAAAAACATGAAAACGTGCTAAAAACGTGTTAAACATGTGAAAAACTTATTAATTGTGTCAAAAACGTGTTCGAATTGAAGTTGGAAGATGATTAGTTTATAATTGGATTAATAATAAAGAATTAAATTAAATTTTTATAATTTGGGTAATTTGGGTAACTCTAACCCAATCCAAATTAAATCCAACTCAAACTCAACTCAACTCATATTCAATCCAACCCAAATTAACTTACCTAAATTAATATTTTGGATTTAGGTTAGGACCGAGTTTGGATAAACCCAAATTATGCTCACCCCTAATTTTATCTTAATAAAACTAAAAATTTAATTATAATCCTAAGGCCTAAAATATGAGTGTATATTCATTATAGTTGACTAATATATCATATACACTAATTATAGTCGATTTATATATCATATACATTTAATATTTAATTCCTTAATTATCCATATAAAAAAACTAGTTGATTAATTCTCCTCCACTATACATGACATCCATCCCAATATAGTCATTCTAATATATGTATTTTTCATTAATTTTAATAATTTACTATATAATTAATAATATATTTATCACTCAACATTTTAAAACATCTTCTATTTAATAAAAGAAAGAAAAAAAAAAAAAAATCAATTTTAATATATTTTTTCATAATAACCATTTATCGAACTAGGCTTAAAGTTTATTTGAAAAAGTGTTTTGACAATTTTATACAGCTAACCTTCTTGGTCTGGTCTTTAAACTTAAAAATGAAAAATAACTTGTTAAGATTCAAATAAGGAAATCTGAAGACGGTTATTTGAAAACACAGACTTGCTCCGGTTGGTTCGAACATATCCCTCCGCTGTCGTCGTCGTCTAGTCAACGAACTCTCAAGCACGATCCTAGTTCAGATCACTGCGTACTCCGGCCACAGATAGATACTATGATAGAACTGTGGATATGGCTAATCTCCTTCTTCCTAATCATGGCCATTTTCTGCATAACATTTTTCCAGGTAATAAATATATCGATCGATCAATGTTTGCGTCACTTCAAATCTTCTGTTTCCTTCTTTCAAATTGTAGAATCAAACTATTACCCATTCGTTATTACTACCTTTTCTTAATTCTAGGGCTTCGGATATTAACGAATTGAACCTATTGATGAATCTCTATGTGAAGAAATATTTCGTCCATTGACGTTGACTATTGAATAATTTTGTGAGGCAAGCATTATGGTGTAGTAATTTAGCGTATTTCCTATTTGGGGAAATCTTATATAGGCTTTTAATGTCATCTGATTATGCAATTCCTTTCCTATTGTTTGTTCCACTTTGTCATGGTTTTAATGGGATTTTGGATTTTCTATGAAGTAGATGTTAACTGTATAAAAACCCTGATCACAGATTATATGCCTGGCTGACCTCGAAATTGATCATATCAACCCGTATGATTCGACATCGCGAATAAACAAGGCTGTTTGGCCAGAGTTCATTGCTCAAGGATTCTTAACTTGCCTTCATCTTTTAAGTGGCCATTGGTTGATGTTTCTTTTCTGCCTTCCATATTTATACTATAATATCAGACTGTAAGTCTCTCTTTTTTTTGCCCCATCTTTGAAACTAGAACAAAAAACTCGATTTTGAGATGATTCTTACTCAGGTATACTCGGAGACAGCATTTAGCTTACGTAACCGAGATTTTCAGTCAACTATCATGGCAAAAGAAACAAAGGATTTGTAAACTTGTTTACCTTGTTGTACTCCTCTGTATCTCATTGTTCAGGTACAATATAAGGAAAGTGTATTAATTTGAGCATATGACAAGATTTCTCTTGGCATTTACTTGATTGTTTTTTGTTCATTTTAGGGCAATTTGGAACATTGTTGAATAACTTGCTTGAGATCATGCTGCTGAGCTAATTGTGGTAAGATGAACTATGTTTTTTAGAAACTTAATCAATATGATTGTTCTGGCTTGAATTTCCCATTTTTGTTTTCGTGTAAATTTCCTAATCTAGTTCATGACATGGAAATTGAGGTGAACATTATATGATTCACCTGATATATGGTCTTGCAGAATTGATTTTGCTGTATGTATATAATTGCTGGGATGAACGAACAAACTACTTTTGCGGATATAAACCAACTTGAAACTATTGAAACATGTATCGTTTATTGATTTATGTGTTTAACTAATGTTTTTTGTTTGTTTCAGATATGAAAATAAGCATGTACATGGATAAAGAAATTTAGGCTTTGTATTATTGCGTGTTTCTGTAATTTGTTCAGCACTTCAACTGTTTTCTTGTTCAATTTGAAGAATTTATATGCCTTTCAGTTATTATCTATTTATTGATACATTTATTCAATTAAAAAGCTTTATTTGAACAATTATTATTTGTTATTATAATTTCTTAAACATGATTCATATTGTTATATCTTTTGTATTGTTACTCAAAGTTATTCATTCAATATTTTATTGTAGCACAGATCACTAAAATTCAGTGTTTTGAATGAAAAATCAGGTTCTTTTACAATATTCTTAGATAATCTTTGGTAGGAGTAATATTAGGATAATACAACCTAATGTTCTGTAATGTAGTGACTTGTCTACCTAAACACTTATACATCTTTGTATACCAGCAAAGAACACAAATCACATTTTAAAAGTAAAAACATAATTAGTTAAGAGATTTAATCTACTTTATGAAATAAAAAATCTTGTTGATAAATGTATAATATGGCACATGGAAATAAAAAAGCACATCTCATGCTTAAATGTTCCAAAGTTAGTCATAGGTCACGGTTTGTACATGTAAGGTTATACTAACTTCTTTGTACATATCCTAATTGAGAACAAATATAAATGAACAAAGGGTATTTTAATATTAACAACTAGTTGTTGATCATCCTAAATAACTTGTTTCTTACTACAATTTATTGTTAAGAAAAATATGTTACGTGGTTTACTAGTTTATTGTTGTATAAAGAGGTGTATAACTCCTTATTCTTATTCTTATTCTTATTTGTTAATTAGTATAAGTTATATAGGTAGTATATATATATATTTTTTCTTACAGTTAATTTTACTTTTTAAGTGTGAGATGATAGTTATATACAGTCTTCTATTTTTATTTTTAATAAAGTTGTCAGTTTTATTATAATTTTTCTTTTATATTTATTTCATTTAATATGTCAATTGGTATCAAAACGAGTTATTCTACGTTACAACAAAAAAGGCGAAGTAATCCATGGCAACAAAAAATAATTTTGTTCAAACTTCGACACCGAAGTTAAATGATCACTACGAGCATTAGGTTATGCTAATGAAAATCTTTTTTCGATTCAAAGAGTATTGGGGGTTAACAGAAGAAGGAATTTCGACAATTGTTAGAAATTTTGTACCAATACGAGCATAACATAAAGTCATTAATGAGGCAAAGCTAAAAGATTAAAAGGTAAAAAATTATCTTTTTTCAATCTATTGATAGACCAACGTTAGAAATTATTCTAAATAAGGATACAACAAGAGATATTTGGAAAATTTTGAAACAGAAGTATAAAGGAATTGTTAGAGTGCAAAGAGCACAAAGACAAACTCTTCGCAAAGAGTTTGAAATGTTAAACATGAAGATGAAAGAATCTGTGAGTGATTATTTTGCTAGAACTCTTGTTATTACAAATAAAATGATAATTACTGGTAAAAAGATGTAGTAAAAAGATGGAAGATGGTGTAGTTATTAAGAAAATTTTGAGATCTATGATATCTAGATTTGATTATATTGTTTGTTCAATTAGATGTTGATACTATATCAATTAATATGTTACAAAACAGTTTACTGGTTCATGAACAGAGGATGAATGGACACATTGTTGAACAAGAATATGCTCTAAAAACTATATATGTTGGTCAATAAAAAGGAAGGGTTGAGGAAATGACAATTATAGAGAAAGAGGTAGAGACCGAGGGAGACAAGCATTTGATAAATTTACTATTGAGTTTATAATTTCCAAAATCTTGAACATTTTTTCTTATAAGTGTCTAACCAAAAAGGTAAAATTTAATCACAGTTTGATTGGACTTAGTTGTGCGATATTCTTAGTTGGCAGAGAAATAGATCAAATCCATCAGGTGAACTCACCCTTCATCAATAAATACGATTCATGGTTAAACACCATAGAGTGTGAGAAGTACGTCTCGTCCATAAAAGTGGAATTATATAGATGACATGATTGTGAAATCTAAAGATCGCTAGAAACATATTCTCAACATGGATAAATTCTTGCAAAGAATTAGAAAATAATCGACTTCGGTTAAACAATAAAAATGCATTCGGATCACCGCTGGTAAGATGCTATGATTTCTTATTACCTAACGTGGAATAGAAATCCACCCATAAAAAATCGAGGCAAGTTACGGCTATGCTTACCCCTCAAAATGAAAGAGAAGATAAGGTTTTTCTGGCAAAATCCAATTCAATAGTCGGTTCAATAATAAACTGACCCTCACATGTGATGCCCTTTTCAAGTTATTGAAAAAGGATAAAAAAATTTCAGTAGGATTAAACTTGTCAAAACATTTCACGCAAATCAAAGATTATCTAAAGTCACCATCGGTCCTTATAACACCAAGGCAACAAGACGTTCTCCTTAATTCTCTACTTCACAATGATAGATTCGACTATGGGCATGTGCCTCTTGACTCAAAAAAATAAGATAGCTCGAGATTACCAGTTACTATATATGAAAAAGAATGATTGGATGTGAATTAAAAATATTCGAAATCCAAAAAAATGTTGTCACCAAAAGATTGAAAAATTATATGCAAGCCCACCCTATTAAATTGGTATCCAAGTTGGATCCAATCCATTATTTAATTCGGCGAACGTTGATGTCGCCTAGAATCGTCAAATGGATGATGATGATTTCTAAATATGATATTACATATACGGTAATAAATTTGGTTAAAGAGGAAACGTTGTTGTAGACTTCATGGCTGATCAACTTATTACGATCGAGCCATCCTATGAACTCGACTTTTCGGATGACAACATAATATTTGTTGCTTCAGACACTTGGAAGTTAATGTTTGATAGACCTTCATTCAAGAATCTGATATGGAATCGGGATTCTCTTGATAGATCCCAAGGGAAAATATAATCCCATCTCGATTAAGTTAGAATATTATGTAACCTAACAATGAGGCTGAGTATGAAGGCATGTCTCTCAGGCCTCAAAATTGTATATGAACGAGGAGCACTAAACTAGATGTATTGGCGACTCTAACCTGGTTATATCCTAGGTCACTGGAATATGGAAAGTACGAGGGGAAAATCTTAAACCATATCATACCTGCTTACTCTAGTTTATCGAGAAGTTTGATCACGTGTCTTTTGTAAATGCGCCAAGAAGTCAAAATCGCTTTGCCGATGCTTTATCTATGCTAGCAGTTATGACCTAAATCCTTGTTAAAATTAAGGTCAAATCTCTTAAAACCTGACAGAAACAAAAGCCCAATTTCAAAATCGGAGTGGTCGCCTCTATTTAAGTGCCCACTAAACCATGATTCAGTGTTCTTCAAAATACATCGAGTATGGAGAATATATGTCCCATTTCTGAGCTAAGGAATGAAGAGACCTATGCCAAAATTCCAAAAAATATGTTTGGATAGCTAACAAGCTATATAGACGATATTTGATGGTCAAAACATGCTCTACGTGGATGGTCTTGAAACACAACGGATCATAAAGGAAGTACACGCAAGAGTATGTGGTCCACATATGAATGGAATATCTATTGCTAAGAAAATACTTCATCTCAGATATTATTGGTAAAATATAGAACAAGAATGTGTCAGCTATCTAAAACGGTTGTCACTAATGTCAGATCTATGATAATCTAAAACATACTCCCATATCTTTGCTTTACAGTATGACATCACCATTGTCATTTTCTACATGGGGCATTGATGTGATTAGAAAATTTTATCCCCATGCATCAAATGGATATGAGTTCATACTCGTATTCATCGACTATATATCAAAGTGGGTGAAGGCAGTGTCATACAAGATTCTGAAATCTAATCAAGTGGCAAAGTTCATTTGTATCAACATCATCGCTAGATACGGGGTACCTCGATGCCATTATTTCAGATAATGGAAGACACTTCCAAGGAAAGATTTTATCCTTTCTCAAATAATTCAAAATTGAGCATCATAAATCATCGCCGTAAATCAACCCCAAACTACGGCGCGGTCGAAACGGCTAACAAAATGTGATTATGATCATTAAAAGAGATGAACAACACATACAAGGATTGTCATGAGAAATTTTCATTTTCCTTATGGGGATATCGTATGACTACTCGAGCATCGACAGACGAAGCTCCTTATTCTATAGTATATGGTATAGATGTCAATACAACCCATTGAAATTGAAATTCTTACATTGAGAGTCCTTTCAAAATCCCAAGTCATTGAAGATGATTGGGTAAAATCTCGACCTGACTAGTTAACGTTAATGAACACCAAGGTTGGATGCGTTATTGCAAAACCCAAGTATACTATATCGAATGGTTGATACCTTTAATAGAAAGGTGAAACTTAAGGAACCTAAAAGAAGTGACCTAGCTTTCAAACGAACCCGAGAACTGTTAGACCCTAGGGGCATGTTCCGACCACGATGGAAAAAAACCCTTCCTAATCAAGAAAATCCTCTTTGATGTGCATTTCGCCTATCTATTGTTGAGGGTGAAGATTTTATCGCTCCAAGCAATGTAGACGCACTAAAATGATATTATGTGTAATATCAATCCGTGTAAATCACGGCTCACAATCCAGCCTTTCAGTACCATGACGACTCTCAATCTAGCCTTACCAGAAATATGATGGCTCCCAATCAAGCCTTACCAGCATTAAAATGGGTTTAGTCTCTAGCCTCGAATGGTCTAATTGACCTCTAGTTTTGTATAACTATGTCACTATGAAAGGGAGAACTATGTGAGACATGATTCTTCCAATAGAATAAAAAGTATATATGTCCAATCTCAAACTCAATCAATAAATAAAGAAAGAAAAAAGTGCTCCTAGTTTTGTCTTGACTAAAGTCTAAAGAAAATAGTAACATTGATTCTTTCCACCAACTAGTGACAAGGATTTAAGGAAATAAGTAGAGGGAAAAAGCTAAAAGCACTTTTTTAATCAAACAGTGACTAATGTCACGAATATGACCCCGATTTCCAAAAAAATATAATCAATGAATATTCTTAATCAGCTCGTTTTTGTGATACATGATTATCCAAGAAATTAACCTTCTATGGAAGTCTTTTGAAAAAATAACTAGAATAAACCCCAAAAGACAAGCTAAAGACGCAATTTGAGAAAGGACATCTCATTCCCCTTTGTATAAACGCTCCCGTGTTGGTTGAGGTGTTGAAATCACCGTTTATGCTCACTCAGGTGGTTGTCTCAATGACTATCACAAGAGCAAAACATATTGATTCCTTTAGATACACCCCGAAAGCCTAAAAAGGAAAAAACAAATCCCAAAGTGTTAAGATCGGGTACAACAATAAAGACGTGGGTCTGACTATGTTGAACGCTTACATACTTCTCTTTGATATTAACTCTGTTAGAAGTTAATATCCGTTTCTATTCTTCACAATTCGTCAATAACTCTTGAACGGAGTTCAAGATTGGAACTGTTTGTTTAGACTTGAAGCAGTAGATAAATAAAATTAAAAGAAAGGAATACGAGACACAAAAGTTTTATGGATGTTCGGAGTAAAAGCTCTTACGTCACCCCTTCTTCTCAACCTTGAGAAGGATATTCACTAGAAGATTTGGTTTGAATACAAAATTTGTACAAACCCAGTCGGACAACTAGGACTTGGACACTGCCTGTTTTCGAACTCCTAGAACACACTCCGTTGACTAGAAATAAAATTTGTCAACTTACAATACTAAAAAATCACACAGAATGAACAACATGTAATACAACTTTTAACACTCTAGACAACTTGTAAGATTTTAGAACTTTGAGAGCTTGAGAGAGTAATGAGAGAATCAGTGTTGAACTTGTGTAAAATAGTATAAACGATTGTATCAAAGTATGAAAACCGATTTTTAAGCGGCTTCAAAATCGGGGGTGCTGCAAATTGTCCTCTATATTTTTCTTAAATAGGCAAACTACAACGAACATATTTGCTTCAGAGGACACTTATCCTAATTTGATTGCCTGAGTTCTAGAATAGTACATTAGAGAAGATCCTCTTTTGATATTGTCTGTATTGTATGTTAGTAATTCAAATACTCATTAATGAAATGTGGTGTATGAGAAACGTACAACTCATAGGATTTGAATTATCTTGGTACGTGACATTCTTTTAGGTCTGGCTCTGTTGTTTTGTTAGTCTGTCCATAAAGAATGCTTGATCAGATGCTACATTTGATCAAGAACCGGGAACTCTTGTATACTATTGAAATGGTAAAATACTGGAAGCGTCCTGATATAATACTGAACTGGTAAACCACCGAAAGGATTGGATATAGAGCCAAAGGTGAAATAAAATTGGAAGCGCTTATCCAGAAACCGATCTAGATAAACTACCTAACGTTTCTGTAAAATACCAATTTGATATAAAAACCGGAAGCTCACAAACTACCGGACGCGTCTTGATAAAATGTCGAAGTCATATAAAACTGGAAGCGCATTTATATAAAGCCGATCTCATATTATATCGGACGTGCATCTTCACATAATACCGATCTCGATATAAAACCAATCTTAATATATGAAAACTAATCTCGATTAAAACTGGACGCGCTCCTTAACATAATATCAATCTCATATAATACTGATTTGGAGAAATACCGAACTGGAGGTAAAAAATGAAGTGCCTCTTTGCAGAAACCGAAGTTTGATCAAGCGCCGAATTTGATCAACTACCAGACAACTTGTTTTTCGGTTTTTCTTCAATCTGCACAAAGTTAATTTAACACAACTCAGTTTTTATTTATAAACTTATAATTAATACTTTTATTTAATAATTTCTCCATTTTTGATTATTTAATCTAAATTATCAAAACCTGGTAATTTTATAATCGTTGGGTAATTATCCTAAGTTAATTAGCTACTTTAATCTAACAATTTTCCCTCTTTGATTTCTTAGAATAAATTATAAAAACTAGTAATGTATATCTAGCAATTTCTCCCTTTTTGATAGTTTTATCCTAAACTAATCAAAACCAGTAGTTAACCAAATTTTAAGCATGCATCATTCAATTTTTCATGTTTGATAACCAAGATGAGAAATGCCATTAGTAAGAGAAAATAAGGTTCAACAAAATTAGTTTAATGAATTCTCAGTTTAGAAATAAGGAAAGACAATAATTATAAAAGTTTTAGTGTTCCTCCCTTGAAGTTCTCTCTACTTCGTGCGTAATGTAATAAAGAGAAAGGAAAACTCTTATGTTGGTTACTACCGCCTTTTAGATGTCCTTCATCAGTTTGGTGACAAACTTTCCAGTGGTTTGACCGTCGGTGTCACGTCCGCGACCCCTTCCTCTTGGAGCTTGAGATCCACCACCTCGGGGAGCATAATGTTCAAGAGAAGTAGGATACCTGAACGGATTTTGAGCTATGCTTCGTCTTGAGCAAGAGGTACGAAGGATAGGATTTTCTCGTTGGTTCGCCATCTTTGATAAGGTCATATTGTCCTCTTCATCAGCTTCAGTTGTTTGTTTAGTAGCCTTAGCGGCTGCATTTTCTTCATCCTGAAATCTTTGTGCAAACGTCTCTACTTCTTTTATTCTTTCTGCATCAACAACATTGAATGACTTAGTTATCTTTATTACTTGGGACACAAGGACATCAATTGAAGACTTGGTTTTTCTATGGAGAATGAGTAGGGGTCGACTGCTTGGATTTCTGAACTTCAGCCTCATTTTCGATAGTCGCCTACTCTGGAGGAGTAAGTTCACTACCAACCGTGGTTGGGGGTTTTCAACTTTATGAGAGGAGAAAATACCCTTTTCGACTATGGACAATGTATTCGAACGAGCTTTATCTTTCTCATCCTCTTTCTTGCTTTCCTCAGATTTATAGGAGGAAACACTCGTTGATAGTTTGTCAGTAGATGTTATCTCCAAAGCTTTTTCAATACGCACCCAGTCTTGTCTTAGAATAGGATGCTGCTCTTTAGAACATGGTCCCCTTACCTCATTATTATGGAACAATTCATGAGGTCGTTCATCTGCAGAAGCTTTAGGACTAAGCATATTTTCAACAAATTCTATTGGCTCGTCCTCGTCATAATCATTTAGATTGGTTTGAGGAGAGGGAATTCCAAATTCTTTTGAGTTGGAGGGTTCACCACCGTCCACATATTTATGAGTAGTAGAAACGGACTCCTCATATAGACATCTTAAATAATTGATGACATCCACGTCCGTTCTTGTTGTATCAGCAAACATATCATAGTTCTTTCTGTACTCTTTATAGTAAGGGAATATAGCGCAGCCTCTTTCAAATGCTTCCACAAATTCACTTCTTCTGAGGGCTTCGGTAGAAGATTTAGTTTTGGTTATGGAAAAGATCACCTATTCCAAACTCAGCAATTGAGACCACTTTCATCCTCTACAACATCTGGAGCACCTCACTGAAACTTGTGCCTAATCTGATGTTTACCCAAATGTTAAAAAGATCGATTTTAATCTTGGAAACATCTTCATCCTTTTCGAGTATCAAGTTGATAGATGTTTGAGCTTTTGGAGTAACATCGAGAGACGAGTCAGGAGGTGAATCAGCAATACCTTTTCCGACCCCTACAACATCAGCGGGTTTAGGGTCCGGAACAGGTTCTCTGAACTCAATTCCCCTTACTGTTCTCATTTGAGCAAATAAAGAGAAGCCCCTTGGGATTGCTTTTACTAAAACTTCATTTATGATATCTTCCACTTCTAAATTGAGAGCAGCCGAAGAGTACAGAATTCCTTGCGGAAGACATAATAGGGATAAATTATTTATTAGCGGCTACATCAGCCACCTTATCATCATTTTTACCCGTTGATGGGACCACCACCGGAGTTGGAACCTCCTGCTGAATAACTGCAATTCTATCGGGTTGATCAGTTTCAACAACTTCTGGCTGGCCGGTTTGTAAAGCACCAGACCGATTAGTTTGAACGACATCTGACCAATAGGTTTGAGGAATATCTGACCGATCAGTTTGGAGAATAATTGACCGATCGGTTTGAGGAACGGTTTGAAGAAAATCATCTAGTCGGTTGGTTTGAGAAATGTCCAACCGATCAGTTTGAAAAGTATCCGACAGATTGGTAACAATAGGGTCGACCACCTTGGTTGTAATATCAACAACTACCGATTGAACCTCTAAAACCGTAGGCTCAATCGGAGTGACAAAAGGTGTTGAACTTTTCTCTTGAACTTGAACATTTAAAGATGATGAATTAAAATGCGGAGGAATGGAAATATTTACCTCAAGCCGAGTTCTCTTTTAGGATGAGTTGATTTCACTAGATTCTCCAGGTCCGGCTTTGGCAATACTATTGGAACTAGTTGTAGACTCAAGTAGAAGATTTGAGTCATTTTGCAGACGCGTCACGATTATAAGTGTTTATGTGTTTAGAGCCGTCCACCGATCTTCCGCCTGCCGATTTCGCACCGACTATTTTACCACCACTGGATTGCTGACCGAATCCTTCAGAGTTAGACTCCTTTCCCTTCTTGGTTCTGTTAATATATATTGCAATCATTTTCAAGGATACGACAATATTTGGATTAAGGGTTTTACTAGGACTAGTGAGCACATTCAAATGCTCCAATATCCATCCGATCTAGACTGAAAAGCCCAAACTCCTTTTGGTGTGGGGAGACACCATTTCGTAGAGAACATTGAAGAGAACTGATCCCTAGTTAACTTCTTCACCCCTGATTATTGAAGCCATCATTTCGAACTTCGATTGGGTTATCGAATCGAAAGTCTCTCGTCGCCCTTGGAGTGCTTTAGCGGCGATATCACAAAGGATGCGATACTTGCACTTCAAATATTTCTTCTTCCCGCTGCAACTGATGGGAGCACCAGTATTAGAGAAGAAATGTTGCATTTCGAATAATATCTTATCGGGAATGACCTTACAGAAGTCCAAATTCTTCATTGGAAGCTGTAAAATCTCAGCAAAGGAAGCTTCAGAGAGAAAAATGTATGTTCCCATCACCTTTGTTGATATAAACTCTTCGAAAAACTTCATCGAATCGAAGAAGGCCCGTACATCTTCATCGTAACAAATAAACTAACCGCCCAGAAATTTCCTAAGGTCGGAGGCCTCAATCGATCGTAAAACCTTCACCATCTCCGGAAATCCAAATTCGTAGATAGATTCGAAGTCCACATGCATAACATTGTTAGAGAAGGCATTATATTTAGCCATGTCGACGGTCTAGCAGAAACGAAGAAGATGAAGAAGTTTTAGAGAGAATGTAGAGCAAATAGAAATTAAGGGTTTTAGGAAAATCTTAATGAGAACGTGAAGCAAAATTTTGGCATGCACTATATTTATAAAAGGAAATGACAAGCGTGTTTCAAACAGCTATTAATGAGTAATGAACCGTCACTTTAATAGCGCGTGTTTCCCAAACGCTTTAATTAAAAGTTAAAAGGCGCCATTTTTGAAAAACAAAATGTATTCCCAAGAAAAGCTCATTATGATTTATTATATTATTCATGAGTATTCTATAACAATTATTTAAATAAGAATAACAGTTATAATTTATTTAATAAAGCAAAACTGCTTATCAAAATATATCTTTAATGAAAATTAAAACGATTGACAAATGCAGACACAAAATAAGAGTTCATTAATCCCTTCCCACTTTAACAACATCAAAAATATTGAAAATTCCTGATTCTCTTGAGATCCTAGGAGCCTTTTCTTGATCTTTTCTCTTTCTACTCTAGTGATATACTCATAGACTCGGTCATCGGTTAAAACAAAAGGAATGCTTGATGCGATCTTCGGGTCCAACAGGAACTCTGAGATGGAAAAGGAAGTCCCCAATTTGAGCAACATATCCAGTTAACATTCATGGGGAGGAGATCATTTTTACTAAGTTATCGAAAATGACTTTTGACTAGTTAATGGGTATACGCTTGGTAATAGCCACCATCATCTCAAAAGTCTTTTTGGAATAAACATTTATGGATTCTTTACCCAAAGTGATTTGAAATCCAATGATAGTGATGATGAAGACATCAAGTGCTTCAGGGCCAACGATGAAGAGGTATTTGAATTTTTCTCTGAAGAGTTTACTCGAGAGGACCTGATTACTACATTCAATGACATGGTCATTGAGTACCAAAAATTGTTTGTTCTCATTTCAACTCAACTAGATAACACAACTGGTAAAACAAATGAACTATCCTCTATGATTGAGAAGCTTAAGGAGACAGTTCAATTGTTGACAAAAGAAAATGAGAGAACCAATTATGTGATTGTTGTTGGACTAGGCTATGACAACAGCAGCACAGACAAGTCATACAAGAAGTTGAAACCTAAGAAAGGCAAACTTCCTTCCATAAGTTCTGTCAAGGATACTTCAACTAACACTAATATGCAGATGAGTCAGTAACTAAAAGGCAACTAAAATATGTGAAGTCAACTGAAAAGTCACGGTGACTTAATCCGTGAAGGAAAGCCATCCGGTCGACTGGACATTAACATGACGATCGTTCAAGGAGGTATCATCAAACTCAACCTCAAAATATAATGACTCATCTAAAGGAAGACAGAGAGATGTTAAGCCTAATGTAAGCAGAGTTATTAAAACTAGCACTGGTAGATCCATCAAAATAACACAATTATGGATCCCCAAAGAACTGATCAACTATGGACCCAATTAAATGTGGATACCAAAGGGTATAAATAGTTTTATTTGCATGGTAAACAGGTTAGATGCCTGAAGGATTCAAAGTGGTACTTGGACAGTAGATGCTCAAGGAACATGACCGAAAATAGCAAGCTTCTAACCAACGTTGTGAAGGAGTGTAGATCAAAAATCACATTCAATGATAACTCCATAAGTAAGACCGTGGGTAAGGGTAAGATTGTCCATGGTAGCCTCACTATAATCAACGTGCTACTTGTTGAAAATCTATGCTACTACAACCTACTCAGTATAAGTCAAATGTGTGATATATGATATATTGATGAATTTCATAAGCAAGAATACTTAGTCAAGGATCAACAAGGAAGTACTCCGTGACAGGGCATAGGACAATTAATTTTTATAAAGTCAACTGTAAAAACAAATCATCTAATCCTATTTGCATGATATCTAAGAACGATCAAAATTGGCTTTGGCATAAGAAACATAACCATCTAAACTTTAAGACTATTAACTGTATATTTTTAAAAGAGCTAGTTAAAGGTATTCATTCCTAAATTGAAGTTTTCCAAAGATAAAGTATGTTCTTCTTGCCAGATGGGAAAACAAATCAAGTCAACTTTTAAAAGTAAATGTAACATTCAGTCCGAAAAATGCTTATAACTTTTGCATATGGATATTTTTGGTCCAATCAAGGTAACCAGTTTAGGAGGCATGAGATATACCTTAGTAATTATTGATGACTACTCTAGGTTGTCTTGGATTATTTTCTTAACTTCTAAAGATCAAGCTAGTCCTTACTTGATTAAAAAGCTTAAAAGAGTGCAAAATGAAAAATTGGTAAGCATTAATAAAATTAGAAGTGATATGGGTACTGAGTTCACTAATAGGACTATGTCTTCTTACCTTGAAGAGTCTGGTATTAGACACGAGTTGTCTAGTGCCAGAACTCCACAGCTAAACAGTTTGGCTGAAAGGAGAAATAGAACTCTTAAGGAAGTGGCTAGATCAATGATAGCCGACTTCGGAGTGCCTCAAAAGTTTTGGGCAGAGGCTATCAATACAACATGTCATACTCAAAATTGGTCAATGATTAATTAAAGATTTAACAAGACACCTTATAAGATCTACCATGGAAAAGATTCTAATGTCAAATATTTTAGGATCTTTGGCTGTAAGTGTTACATTCATAAGAATGACAAGAATTATTTGATCGCTTTTGACGCCAAATCTGATGTTGGTATTATATTAGGATACTCTTCACTCAGTAAAGCTTATAGAGTTTATAATAAGCAAACTCTAACTGTTGAAGAATAATCCCATGTTGTGTTTGATGAGTATTTCGAAAGTGCCGAAGTCATATAAAATGTTGCAGAAGTCATATAAAACCAGAATCGTATTTATATAAAGTCGATCTCATATAATATTAGACGCGCATCTTCACATAATACTGATCTAGATATAAAACCGATCTCGATATGAAAACTAATCTCGATTAAAAACCGGATGCGCTCCTTGACATAATACTGATATCATATAATACCAATTTGGAGAAATACCGAATTGGAGATAAAAACCGGAATCGCCTCTTTGCAGAAACCGAAGTTTGATCAAGTGCCGAATTTGATCAACTACCTGAAAACTTTCCTTTCCGATTTCTTCAATCTGCACAAAGTTAATTTAACACAGCTCAGTTTTTATTTATATACTTATAATTAATACTTTGATTTAACAATTTCTTCCTTTTTATTATTTAATCTAAATTATTAAAACCTGATAATTTTATAATCGTTGATTAATTTCCTAAGTTAATTAGCTACTTTAATCTAACACAAAACCAGAAAGTTGAAACTCTCTTTATGACTATATATTAGGAATAATCAAACTTTCGAAGGATTACAGCCCATGGCAAAAGCAACCAAAAATATAGTTGAACGAGATCCCCATGTCTTGGTTACCTTCCTTGCGAGTTAAGAGTTTGGATAATCGTCTGCACGAGATTTAATTTATCATTTGTATCTTATCCTTAAAAAAAGAAACTCGGAGTCTTTAAGCGAGATAATCTCTTCTAATTGTAGAAATGATCGTATCTTATCCGTTGACACATTTGGAATCCAAGTCTCCATGATTTGTGGATGGGATCGAGGTGTCTTCTTTTTTCAAACTTTATTTGAAACAGAATTGAGAATAATTAATTCCCCATAAATGAAAAAACAACAGTCGATATTTCACTCAATTGTGAAGGTCACTCCGTAAAAACAAAAGAGAAAAAGGTTCGGTTGAAATACTCCTTAAATAATAAAAGTCCCTAAGCGTCTACAGTTTTAATCTAGATGTGAAGGAAATTTGTCACAAAGACCCAAGAACCCGTTAACGCAATCGGTCAATATTTCACCTAGTTGCGAAAGACATTTTGTCAAAACCAAAAGAGATAAAATGTTAATCAGAGAAGCTCCTCTCGTAAACAATCCCCAACTGAAATATGGTTTTTCAACCTACTGTGAATGTCACTATGTATAAGATCTTTCCAAATCCCTATATGTTGATAGGCACAATAGGTCATTGTTATGATTCTTAAAAGCCCTATTATTATAGGCATCAACATAGGTCATTGTCATAACTTATTCCCTCAAAGTAATTATTATCACCCTTCCCTATAGTAAGTTCTATCTTATGATAGGCATCCATGGAAGTCATTATTATGACCAATCTCCAGCGAAGAATTCCATCTCATGAAAGATATAGCGTGATTATTATCACCATTCCCAAAGAGAGTATTCCCCCACTAGAGTCATGTAATGTTTACTCCTCAATAATCATAAGACAATTGTGATAGTTTATCCCCAAATAAGATTTAACCAACAAATGATTGTGTATTTATCCCCACTTATGAGTCAATGTCATGATTCATTCCCAACAACTATAATCATCTAGGTTCTATCATTCTACATTACTATAAGTTAGGATACAAATTTTGAGATGTTCAAATCTCGAACCCACGTTTTCCAAAAATGAAATTTGTTTTACTCAAACTCGGTTCGAGAGATGCATTTTGTAATCATGAAAATTTGACATACCTAATTTATAAATAATATTATTAAATTATAATAATATTGAAATAATATTTTGAAATTTTTAATTCGAAATAACCTAAAAAGAGATTAAAGATCAAATTAGGGTTAATTAGTTTAATAATTAAACCCTAATTACTAAAATTAATTAAAAATTCAAAAATAATTTAAAGTTAAATTATTTATTTTACCCAAATTGATAGGATCGGCTTTATCGATAGAGACGGGGGTCTGGCTATGGATGAAGGCTTATGAAAAACAGTTTGAAATAAATCCTGTTAGGGATTTAATTCGCTTTCTATTCTACGCAAACTTGTGTAAACACTTGGAACGGATTCAAGGCGGAATTGTTTACTTGGGTTTGAAGCACAAGATGAAATATAAAAAGATGACAGAAATGAAGAACACAGCAGTTTGTTTATGGATGTTCGGAGAAACTCTCCTACGTCACCCCTTCTTCCAACCACCGGAAGGATTCACTATAATATGATAAGAATCAAATACAGTTTACACACACACTTAGCTCACTATTGAACAAAACACTTTCTGTTTAATTACAATATGAAGAATATCACTCAGCTAAAGGAGTTTTGATTCTAGCTCTCTCTCTCGATTCATACACAGTACAATCAGAAAGAAGCTTCACATAATAAGTTCGGTAAGCAAGATGATTGAGTAGTTTCTCTCTGCAAAATCAGATTACTTGTTCGCTCAACTTGTTAATACTTGAAAACCGATTGTTCGTCCGTTGTCCTTTAGATTGGTTAAATACTGAGCAGGAGCTAACGGTCGAATCTTCAAGAATGATACGTGGCACTCTTCCATTGGAAAGCCTCCATTGTACACAGCAGGTTCTGAGCACAAGGATCGTGGCCGTACAGAACTGGTAGTTCGCCGAATATTCCATCAGGGATGTACTTGCAAAACGGGTAATGTGAGGAAAATTCTCTTACGTGGTGGCATTCCTTGATTGGATGCATATAGCTGCTGTACTAATCTTCACAAGAAAGTGGAGCAGAATTAAGGTACAGCTATGGAACGTGGGTAGAGGAATTGCTAGATTCAAGCGTACTTCTTACACTAGGCATTAAACGTATTTCAGTTAGACGGATTGTGAGAATCAGTCTAATGAAATAGGTCATCTCCTTCTAACAGAAAAACGTCTATTAGACCGCCTGGTCTAATAGAATTAGACTCGCGTCTAATTATAATAACCATTACACCGGTACGTCTAACTCCACTGAGTTAGACTGACACGTCTAATTCCGGTTCTACCTCAGACTTGTCTAAAGGAGTTAGACGCACGTCTAACTTTCACTAATTAGACTACCCATCTAATTATTCAATAATCATTAGACTAGCACGTCTAACTCCACTGAGTTAGACTAACACGTCTAATTCTGGTTCTACCTTAGACTTGTCTGAAGGAGTTAGACGCACGTCTAACTTTCACTAATTAAACTACCTGTCTAATTATTCAATAACCATTAGACTGACACGTCTAACTCCACTGAGTTAGACTGACACATCTAATTCCTGTTCTACCTCAGACTTGTCTGAAGGAGTTAGACTCACGTCTAACTTTCACTAATTAGACTACCTGTCTAATTATTCAATAACCATTAGACTGACACGTCTAACTCCACTGAGTTAGACTGACACGTCTAATTCCGGTTCTACCTCAGACTTGTCTGAAGGAGTTAGACTCAAGTCTAACTTTCACATTAATTAGATTGCCCGTCTAATTATAAAATAACCATTAGACCAGCACGTCTCTCTCCACTGAGTTAGACTGACATGTCTAATTCCGGTTCTACCTCAAACTTGTCTGAAAGAGTTAGACTCACGTCTAACTTTCACATTAATTAGACTGCCTGTCTAATTATAAATATATTAGACTGCACGTCTAACTCCGACGAGTTAGACTGTACGTCTAATTCCGAATATATTTACGTCTAATTCCATTAGACTCACGTCTAATTCCGTGTATTCATTAGACTTGCGTTTAATTCTTTACATCTATTAGACTACACGTCTAACTCCGATGAGTTAGACTGTACGTGTAATTCCGTGTATTCATTAGACTTGCATCTAATTCTTTACATCTATTAGACTACACGTCTAACTTCGATGAGTTAGACTTGTACGTCTAATTCTATTAGACTTGCATCTAATTCTTTACATCTATTAGACTACACGTCAAACTCAGATTAGTTAGACTTGTACGTCTAATTCTATTAGACTTGCGTCTAATTCTATTAGACTTGGTTCTAATTCTGTGTATTCATTAGACTTGCGTCTAATTACTCGTCTATTAGACTGCACGTCTAACTCCGATGAGTTAGACTGTGCGTCTAATTTTATGCGAATGAAATTCAAAATCGGTCTAATGACTCTCATTAGATCTAAGTCTTATAACATATTGTCTCAATACACCTGTATTGAAACTCATAAATTATTTCATCATCAAAATAATTATTTCAACACTTAGTCGAAATAATTTGACCCAACAATTTCCCCCTTTTTGATGAAGAAATTGCAGACATGCATACCTATATCAAAACATGCATTCATAAAATAAATAAACAAACACCTTGTTCACTTACATCATTCATCCAAAAACCAGTATTCGAAAAACCATCAAGAAACCATGTTCAATAAAGTTAAGTAGAGTCAAAAAGAGAGATAATTGTTCTTCCCTTTTAACTCGAGGATCGATTGGACTCATCTCTTGCCCGGGGAGCATGTTCATGAAATGAGGATAGTCGCGACCACCACGACCGCCTGCACTTGATCTTCCTCCACGTTCAGCAACACTGGCACGTCCACCTTGATCAACATTTGATAGCCTACTCGGGCCACCACCACTTCTTCCTCCACGCTCAGCACTGCTTCGACCACCACCCCTCTTGGTTGGCATAGGATTGTCATCAGAATTTAGAGCTCGCATGAATCTTGTCCCAGTTGACACACCATCATTTCTTCTTCTTGACTCACCTTGAATTGGTCGAGGTTGAGCACCTTCAGCATTGGCCATTGCATCCTCCTTTGCTTGAAACTTCCTAGCAATGGAGTCAGCAAATTCCTGACGTTCATTGTCGTTCCTTCTCATGCAACCCTGCATTTCTACCATTTGATTCTTCACTAGACAGAATTCCTCCATTGTTTCATTGTGGCGTTCATCGTTGATATTCCTTTCAATATCAAATAATTCACTTTGACGGTTGAAGAGATCCTTTTCAAACTTTGAAAAGTTTACATTCGCAATGTGGGTCTCATAAGTGTTCTTCTTCAAAGTTTTATCCAGCTCAGAGAGGATCTTGAAGATATTGCCAAAATTCACTCTTTCCTCTTCCCTTGAATTCATTGTCTGACACATAGTCTTCTGAATTGAGGAGAGCATAGATCTTAGCACTTTATTTCCTCCAGCAGATGACTCTTCGTGACACGACACTTCTTCTGACTCTGCTGCCATACTTTGAATAGGCTCAAAGTTTGTATAAACCTGCAAGGATTGCTCCGGCTGATTTATTTCAGCATTCTTAGCAGCTTTCTCTAGTTCTTCTTCTTCAATTTCTTTTTCAGCCCTCTCAAATCTTTCAAGCAGATTTCCAGTGTAGTGACGGGGAATGTTGATGTTTTCGTGAACACTTCCCACAACGCAATCGGGAAATAAGCGGGGCTTCACAAATGTTGGTTGTTGTTCCTATTCCTCCTCAGATGAGGAACTTTCTTCTTCATCGTCTTTCTCTTTTGAGGGTTCCCCCTCAGTTCTTGCGGTTTCTGGCTGAGTGTCCTCAGCCAATTTTTCTTGAACAACCTCTGTTCTCTCAACAGAAGTTATTATCACGTTTTCTTCAATAGGAGCTTTCAAAGCCTCCTCAGTCACATCTTCTATGATGACTTCTTCATTATTTATCTCAAGAGCTTGTTCATGCTCTTGAACATTTACATCTCCTTCTTCTTCATTCGGAAGTCCTTGGACAGGATGATCTAGAATGCGTCTCTCTTCGGCGGAAAGATTCCCGAATTCAATCAGGAGAGCAGCATCTAGCTCATCATTATCAGCATCTTGAATATCCATAGCTTCTTCTTTGTTGAGAGGTTCTGCGCCAGAGCAATCAGCGCCATGAATGTATCTAGAAGCAGCAGTAACATAGCTTTCCAGGATATCATTCAACTTTTTCAATAATTTTGCTTCAACATCAGCTCCTTTTGCATCAGGGTTGAAGTTAGCTTTCCTGGCTACATAAATTGGAAAGAGAGCTTTTCCAAGAATACAAGCTTCCACCAGTTCTATTTTATTCAGATCTTCACCCACATCTGAAGTTCTAGCCCATTTCAAGACTTTATTTTCGTTTGCCACCCTCTTCTTCCATTCTTTTGCTATGGCAGCGTTAGACAGAGAGTCGTTGTACTTGGAGGACAGCCTCTCCATGGACCAAGACTCATAGATTTCCAATTTCTCAGCAGCGAGAGCTTTAACTTGATCAAAAATAAGGTCAACGATGCCTCTTGCTTCAGATACCTTCTCAGGAGCTTGAGTTGCAATGGATTTTCCTTTTCCAACAACCTCTACGGGTTTTGGAGCTGGTCTAGGTTCACCAATCACAATTTCTCTTATCCCTTTTCTGGACCGCAACAGTTCGAATGCAGATTGAGGTTTCATACAGAGCTCAGCAGGAAGCTCTTTACAAACAATTTTCCCGACCACTAGGGAATCTTTGGGAGCAGGGATAATGGGTTCAACAACAACAAGGGTAAGAGCAACACCTTGTTCTGGTTGTGAAGACTCTGTAGCACCGACGGCTATACGATCAGATTGAATAACAGGAGACTCATCCATGTCAACAGTTTCATCATTTGGACCGGTTGACTCAATAGCAGGCCCTTCAGTAGATTCTCTCAAAGGAGAGAATACAGATTCAGCTTGTTCCACTTCGGAAAACATCAAATTTTAGCACAGCAGCCAAAGATTTAGAAGACTTTACCTTAGCAGATTTAGACGCGTGAGGCGCCTTTGTCTTCTTCTCCTTTGAGGCACAAGACCTCGAAGGTTTTCTCAAATAGGTTGAGGGAGTGGATAACGATGTCATTGGAGTTGCAGCAAGTACGCCTGGACCTTGCTTCACCCTTGAATCAACAGATTCTGAGTCCTTCTGATTTGGACTTTTCTTACTGGAGGAACTGGCCTCCGATTCGTTCACAGTTCTGGTTCTTTTTGCCCTTGTTGAAAGAACAGAAGCAGAGGGCTGTGATCGAGTGGAAGGCTTTCCACCGGTCTGGAGGCTAGAAGCACCAGATGCAGACTCAAGGTTGTTCTTCAACCTCGTCAGATTGCTAGCCACCGTAAGAGCAGTAAATACTCTTGGAGAGTTGATCTGTGCAGGTTCACCAACGGGAACACCCAAATGCTTCAACAAGTAACTCAGTTGAGCCGCATACGTTATACTCTCCTTGTTCGTCTGGAAGATAGAGTAACACAGATTCTGAAAAAGGGTATGAGCCCAGTTTACCTGGATCCCTTTCAAAATGGCACACATATAGTCAAAACGGTCTTGACTATAGAGATGGAAGGAACCAACCTTCCCTTGCAACGCCTTCGCCACAACGTCGTTTAGAAGAATGAATTATGGTTTGAATACCTTCTTGTATCCATTCACATGGATCTTTGAACCGTCTGCAGAGAAAGTTGTCTTCATCTCCTCCATGATTTCTGAAGAGAGCACCAAGTCGAACAGATGACCCTCTGTCGGAAGTTCAAAGAACTCCGCATATACTGCTTCATCAAAAGAAATCTCCGTTCCGTTAACGGTTGCTACGATGGAATCATCCACCATAACTGTCGTCTTGAAGAACTCCCGAACTTCGTCTTCGTAGAAGATGAACGGTCCGCCAAGATACTTCCTTAACCCAGAATATTCTAGGGTTTGGAACATCTTCACCACCTCCGATTGATCAAAAGAATACACCGATGGAAAGTCCAACTACAAAGTACAGTGACTGAGAGTGATTTTCTTCACCATTTTTGAGAGAATGTGAATCGACACGATATCTTAGAGAGATTTAGTGAGAGAAATGCAAGAAAGCTAGGGTTCTTAGAGATTTCAAGAGATTGAAAGTTTTCAAAATCATGCAGAAATGTCCTTATATAGATGAAAGAGAGAAATACAGAATAACCGTCTATTCTAGGGGTATGGCCCATTAATAAATGTTAGACGTCCTTTTTCAAGAAATCATCATAAAAAATGAGGGTATATCAGTCATTTTCTCCAAACTTGATAGACACGTGTCTTCATGTTATTAAGAGATGTATGTTTGATATTTTGAGCGGGAAAAGCAAATAGCTCTCAACGTGGGACAGTTGTCCTTGATCAGTCTAATCGACACGTAGTTATACGTTTTTCTTACTCCATAAATCCATATAACACAGCGTCTATTAGACGGATGAGTGTATTAGACGCATACGTCTAATTCTGTGTTTATAAAAAATCCGTCTAATGTTTATTAGACGTGTACGTCTAATTCCGCATAAACATCACGTGTTAGACGCGTGTTTATTAGATGTGAGCATCCTTTTGCTCAAGACGTAAAAACGTCTAACGTCTATTAGACGTGTACGTTTAATTGCGTAGGTATAACACCTCAACATATAGACATAGATGTATGAATTGTGAGCAAAAATACGTCTAAGTACATAATGTTTCTTTTAGACACCCTTGTCTAGTTAGACCGATTAAGGATATTCGTCTAGAGAGTATCTTTAATTCCAAAGAAATTTTTCTTCTCATAATGAGTATGGACATTAGAGTTTTATAAACAATTTTTGTGGTCCAAAGACCAAAAATATTTTTAACACATAAAAACATTTATTCTTCCAGAATGGCAAGTGCCATTGTTGATCTTCCAAGCTGCGTACTTAGAGGAGTACTCTTCTAGCTTCCTTCGTGCTATCCTCCTGCATCACCTACAAAATAAACTATTTATAAATCTTGGTACCCACACTCAATTGGGTCCTGGATCAATTAGTCCTTTAGGAATCCATATTTGAGTTATTCTAATGGATTTCCCATTTTGTGTTGTGATTAATGCATAAGATTTTGACTTAGCAGATGACTTCCTGCTAGCCACTGATCCTTTAACTTTTGAAGAAGATTTTCTTTTAAAACTCTTTGACTTAGAGTCAAGTTTTAAATTACCAGACTTATTAGCTTTTTCTAGCTTATTCTTGAGCCAGCTAACAGTTGGTGAACATAATCTATTTCATTTTTGAAAGAAACTTCTTCATGAATAGGATCAGATTCAATGTCAGTCATGCTTCCTTTGACAAAGTTTATAGGCTTAAACTTGTCATTAGGCTTTGACTTTTTGCAGGGAAGGTTAGGATCATTGCTATCAAATCCCAATCCGGATTTAGATCCAACAGATTTCAACATGCTGAACTGATATTTGACAGCATCACCAGACATTGTCCATGCACAGACAACATAGTTAAGTCTTTTGTTTTCAGATGAAAGAGTTTGAATTTGTTCCTTGAGCATCTCATTCTTAGATGAGATCTCTTCAATCTTCTTTTCAAAAACATGTGACTCTTCCTCTTTAGACAGATTTGGTTCATTTAAATCTGATGAAGATTTAGTTTCATTTAGAGATTCTGCTAGCTTTCTATACTCGATGACCATGTCATCTAGTGCAGCTACCAGTTGTTCCCTTGAAAACCTTTCGGAAGAGAAATCAAATACCTCAGTCTCCTGAGTTCCTTCTTCATCTTCTCTGGCCATGAAACAAGTCACGTCTTCTTCATCACTTTCATTGGATGAGAAGTACGAGCCACGACTGCTTCCTCTGTTCTTTCCGCCACCAGCCATAAGAGACTTCATCTCTTTTCCATCTTCCTTGGCATCTTCATGCTTTGGCTTTTGGCATTCCGATGCATAATGACCTTTAATACCACAGTTAAAACAAGTAACATTAGCTTTAAATTTTCTATTATCATTAGAATTTGAAGAGTTTGAGTTAGAGTTGCTCTTCTTCATGAAGTCGACAAACTTCTTCACAAAGAGAGACACGGCATCGCTGTTGAGCTGCCATCTTCACGTCCGGACCGGTTGGTAGCTCTTCAGCAGTCACCAGCGCCTTAGCAATAATAACGGACGAGGGTTGATCTTCTTCCATCCTACAGTTCAGCTCGAACTCATAGGCCTTGAGATCAGTGAAGAGATCAAAGAGAGAGATCTTGTTCAGGTCTTTGGATTCTCTCATCGCCATAGTCTTTATGTCCCATTCTCTTGGAAGAGCACGCATGACCTTGATAGCAAGCTCCCGGTTGCTATAAGTCTTGCCTAGGATGGACAAAGATAAGACGATCTTGCTGAATCTGGTGTCGAAATCATTCATTGTTTCACCAGGACGCATTTTGAAGCCGTCGAACTGTTGAGTTGCAACCATGATCTTGTTTTCCTTGGTTTACTCATTGCCCTGACACAGTTGAGTGAGTCTGTCCCAGACCTCTTTAGCAGTGTCACATTCGATGATGTAGTTGAATATACTGTCATCGAGAGATCTGTACAGAACATCAAGAGCCATGTTGTTGAGGTTGTTCTGCCTCTTTTCATCAGCAGTCCAGTCGGCCTTCTCCTTATCAATCTTGATAGGACCTTCTGTGACAACACTCCACATGTCATCATGGAGAGAAGAGAGATGAGAACGAACTCTTTTCTTCCAAACAATGTAGTTTTCACGAGAGAATGTTGGAGTGGCTGTAGCACTGGCATCTTTGGGTATGTTCGACATATTTCAGGAAAGGCTTGAGAATAGAAACAAGGCTCTGATACCAATTGATAGGATCGGCTTTATTGATAGAGACGGGAGTCTGGCTAAGGATGAAGGCTTATGAAAAACAGTTTGAAAGAAATCCTGTTAGGGATTTAATTCGCTTTCTATTCTACGCAAACTTGTATAAACACTTGAAACGGATTCAAGGCGGAATTGTTTACTTGGGTTTGAAGCACAAGATGAAATATGAAAAGATGACAGAAATGAAGAACATAGTAGTTTGTTTATGGATGTTCGGAGAAACTCTCCTACGTCACCCCTTCTTCCAACCACCGAAAGGATTCACTATAATATGATAAGAATCAAATACAGTTTACACACACACTTAGCTCACTATTGAACAGAACATTTTTTGTTCAATTACAATATGAATAATACCACTCAGCTAAAGGTGTTTTGATTATATCTCTCTCTCTCGATTCACACACAGTACAATCAGAAAGAAGCTTCACAGAATAAGTTCGATAAGTAAGATGATTGAGTAGTTTCTCTCTCTGCAAAATCAGATTACTTGTTCGCTCAACTTGTTAATACTTGAAAACCGATTGTTCGTCTGTTGTCCTTAAGATTGGTTAAATACAGAGTAGGAGCTAACGGTCGAATCTTCAAGAATGATACGTGGCACTCTTCCATTGGAAAGCCTTCATTGTACACAGCAGGTTCTGAGCACAAGGATCGTGGCCGTACAGAACTGGTAGTGCGCCGAATATTCCATCAGGGATGTACCTGCACAACGGGTAATGTGAGAAAAATTATCTTACGTGGCATTCCTTGATTGGATGCATATAGTTGTTGTACTAATCTTCACAAGAAAGTGGAGTAGAAGTAGGGTACAGCTATGGCACGTGGGTAGAGGAATTGCTAGATTCAAGCGTACTGCTTAAACTGAGCATTAGACGTATTTTAGTTAGACGGATTGTGAGAATCAGTCTGATGAAATAGGTCATCTCCTTCTAACAGAAAAACGTCTATTAGACCGCCTGGTCTAATAGAATTAAACTCGCGTCTAATTATAATAACCATTAGACCGGAACGTCTAACTCCACTGAGTTAGACTGACACGTCTAATTCCGGTTCTACCTCAGACTTGTCTGAAGGAGTTAGACGCACGTCTAACTTTCACTAATTAGACTACCCGTCTAATTATTCAATAACCATTAGACTAGCACGTCTAACTCCACTGAGTTAGACTGACACGTCTAATTCCGGTTCTACCTCAGACTTGTCTGAAGGATTAGACGCATGTCTAACTTTCACTAATTAGACTACTCGTCTAATTATTCAATAACTATTAAACTGACACGTCAAACTCCACTGAGTTAGACTGACACGTCTAATTCCGGTTCTACCTCAGACTTGTCTGAAGGAGTTAGACTCACGTCTAACTTTCACATTAATTAGACTGCCCGTCTAATTATAAAATAACCATTAGACCGGCACGTCTAACTCCACTGAGTTAGACTGACACGTCTAATTCCGGTTCTACCTCAGACTTGTCTGAAGGAGTTAGACTCACGTCTAACTTTCACATTAATTAGACTGCCCGTCTAATTATAAATATATTAGACTACACATCTAACTCCGATGAGTTAGATTGTACGTCTAATTCCGAATATATTAGACTTACGTCTAATTCCATTAGACTCACATCTAATTCCGTGTATTCATTAAACTTGCGTCTAATTCATTACATCTATTAGACTACACGTCTAACTCCGATGAGTTAGACTTTACGTCTAATTCTATTAGACTTACGTCTAATTCCGTGTTTTCATTAGACTTGCGTCTAATTCTTTACATCTATTAGACTACACGTCTAACTCCGATGAGTTAGACTTGTACGTCTAATTCTATTAGACTTGCGTCTAATTCTATTAGACTTGCGTCTAATTCTATTAGACTTGCGTCTAATTCCGTGTATTTATTAGACTTGCGTCTAATTACTCGTTTATTAGACTGCACGTCTAACTCCGATGAGTTAGACTGTGCGTCTAATTTTATGCGAATGAAAATCAAAATCGGTTTAATGACTCTCATTAGATCCAAGTCTTATAACATATTGTCTCATAAATTATTTCATCATCAAAATATTAGTGGTTAAATTATTTTAACACTTAGTCGAAATAATTTGACCCAACACAAATTAAACCTAAAAAGTAGTATAAATTATTTAATTGTGATTTTAAACATAAATTATACAAATTAAAAACAATTAAATAAATACCCAAAAATAAAAATAATGAACATAATTTGTATTATGTTCCCAAAAATATTTTTTTGTGGAATTTTTTGTGAAGAAAAATGAATGAAAGGATTAAAAATTTGTTTTCAAATAAATCTTTATAAAAAATATAATGATCTGGTGTGGTCGAAAATATGAGAATTGGCTGCAGCAGGAGTCGCGTCCATTAGATGAATGTCAGGTCTTCATCCAATGCGCCATAATCATCCGCGTAGCCAGTTGTAACTAAGCGAACGTGCACACAGGACCACAAGAGATCAACTAATGGGACGTCAACCCCGTTAGCCGAAAATGCCCAAACGTGGACGGAACTTGACGGAATGTCAAGACGCCACGTTTCGGTTAAACGAAACGACATTGTTTTACGCTTCTTCTTTGCCGATGAAGGCAATCGATATCGGAGTTTCTTCCAGAAACCATATCTCCTCCGATACTCTATCTTATCCTTTCATTTTTTACCCTTGTGCACATCTAAACTTGGCCTTCAATTCCCCTACATTTTGAAGTCAAGTCCTATACCCTAGTTAGGATGCTGAAAAATAAATTAAATTCAAAGGATAAAACTTCGATAGCCAAATCGAAGTTGTATTAGTCTATGACAACAGACCTATCTGAGTATAAATACTCCCTAGGCATTCTTCATCCAATCCATCAAACAATCATCAAACATTATAGCTTTAATCAAAGATCTTGAAAATTCTGACGAACTAAAATTTTGTAAATTCACTCTAGAAATCCAAGCTTCTGGAAATTTTCCTACACATCATTGGAGTATTCTTCTATCGTTGGTAAGCTTCTAGATCTTTTGTAATTCGATTTATGATTTGAAATTGATTTTTTACAAGTTTGATTGGGTTCATCATATATTGGGTTCACTTATTTGGTTTCTTTGTTTGAAATCATTCCCTAAATGATTTATAAGCTTCTGTCAAAAGAAATTTGATTAATTTAACTTAAATCGAAAAAACCCAAAATTGATTTGGCATCTAGAAAATTTGAAAAATGTGTTCTTGAGCTTTTTGACTTTAATTTTGATTCAAATAGTTGCCTAATATGTTTGTTAACATGTTAGGATGATTTTCGAATCATAAAAATAACATTCTAATCATTTTGATCCAAAAATTTTTTAAAAAATGAGTTTGAATTTCAATTTTAAAAGTTGTTACAGAGTTTGCTTGATGTTCTTATTTCGGTTATGTTCGACTATAATCATCATTTCAAAGTTGTTGAAACAAGAATTAAGCCATTGGATGGCCTAATTCAAAAGATCCCAAATTTTGTCCTAAAAACGGTTTTGAGAAATTGATCTTTGTAAAGATCGATTGATCGTGATTAGGGATATAAGTTATGATCCCTACATTCATACAAGTTGTTTGCAACTTACAGATCATGATTTCATAGTTTGTATCAAAAGATAAAAACTTGAAATTCTTCATACCAAATAAAAAACACTCGGTGTTGAGGAACTGAGTATTGTATGAGCGAGACCGAGAATCCTCGGTCCTAACTGAGACCAAGGGCCAAGAAAATCAACCGAGGACTAGTATTCTTAAGTTAGGACCGAGATTTAGGACTAGTATTCTTGAGTTAGGACCGAGATTTAGGACCAATGTTCATGAGCAAGGACCGATGAATTCGACCGAGGATTTTGACCTAGGACCGAGAGGTCTGACTTGAGACCGAGAATCCCAGATCCCACGACCGAGGAACCTGAATTTAGGACCGAGTTTAAATAACAGGCTCATATATATATATATATTGTTTTTTTTTAATTTTTAAACCAATTATGTTTATATATAAATAGTATTTATAAAATAATTAGTTTTTAAAACTTTCAAAATAATATATATATATTTATAAAAAAAATTAAATAATATATTACAGATATAATTATTTATTATTAAATAGTTTCCTTATTATTTTAAAAAATTAATATTTATATAAATGATTAGTACCGTGAATTTGAAAGTA